>NW_027227980.1:0-73271 GCF_037783145.1 Equus przewalskii
AAGTGCCGGAGACGCCGGAAGCACCTGCCGAGCATGCCGGAGCCACCTGCTCGACTCGCCAGAAACACCTGCCGGACACGCCAAAATCACCTGCCGGGTATGCCAGAACCACCTGGCGGACACTCCGGAGTCACCTGCCGCGCATGCCGGAACCACCTCTCAGACGTGCCGGAAGCACGTGCCAGACACGCCGGAAACACCTACCGGACAGACCGGAACCACCTGCCAAGAACGCCGGAGCCACCTGTTCGACTCGCTGGAACCACCTGCCGGACAGGCCAATATCAACTGCTGGCTATGCCAGAACCACCTGGGGGACAGTCCGGGATCACCTGCCAGCCATGGCGGAACCACCTCTCAGACGTACCAGAACCACCTGCCGGAGAAGCTGGAAACACGTTCTGGACAGACTGGAACCACGTGACGGCCATGCCTGAACCACCTGCCGAGCACGGCGGAACCACCTGCCGGACACGCCAAAATCACCTGCGGGCTACGCCAGAACCACTTGGACGACTCTCCGAAATGACCTGCCGGGCATGTTGGAACCACCTCTCAGAAGTGCCAGAAGCACATGGCGGACAGTCCGGAATGACCTGTTGGGCATACGCAACCACCTCTGAGACGTACCAGAACCACGTGCCGTGCACGCCGGAACCACCTACCGGACAGACCGGAATCAACTTTTGGGCATGCCGGAACCACAAGTCAGATGTGCCAGAAACACGTGCCGGAGATGCCGGAAGCACCTGCCGAGCACGTCGCAACCACCTGCTCAACTCGCCTGAACCACCTGCCGGACACGCCAAAATCACCTGCCCGCTACACCAGCACCACTTCGGGGACAAGCCGGAATCACGTGAGGGGCATGCCGGCACAGCCTCTCAGACTGAACCTCGTGCCGGACACCACAGAACCACCTGCCGGACAGACCGGAACCACCTGCCGGACACGCCGGAACCACCGGCTCGACCCGCCGGAACGACCGCTGGACATGCAAAATCACCTGCCGGCTACGCCGCAAACACTTGGCGAACACTCCGGAATCACCTGCCGGGCATGCCGGAACCACCTCTCAGATATGCCAGAACCACGTGCCAATGACCCCGGAAGCACCTGCCGAGCACGCCGGAACCACCTGCTCGACTCGCCAGAACCACCTGCCGGACACGCAGAAATCACCTGCCGGCTACGCCACAACCAGTTGGGGAACACTTCGGAATCACCTGCCGGGCTTGCTGGAACCACCTGCCGGTCATGCCAAAATCACCTGCCAACTACGCCAGTACCACTTGGCGGACAATGTGGAAACACCTGTCGGGCCGGCCGGAACCACATCTCAGACGTGCCAGAACCATGTGCATGAGATGCTGGAACCACACCGCGAACAGACGGAAAACACCTGCCAGACCCTTCTGAACAACCTGCCGAGCACGCCGGAGCCACCTGCTCGACTGACCGGAACCACCTACCTGACATGCCAAAATCACCAGCTGGGTATGCCAGAACCACTTGGCGGACACTCCGAAATCACCTGTCGCGCATGCCGGAACCACCTCTCAGACGTGCCGGAAGCACGTGCCGGGCACGCCGGAATCACCTACCTGACAGACCGGAATCACCTGCCGAGCATGCCGGAGCCACCTGTGCGACTCACCGGAACCACCTACCTGACATGCCAAAATCACCAGCCGGGTATGCCAGAACCACTTGGCGGACACTCCGGAATCATCTGCCGGACATGCCGGAACCAGCTCTCAGACACACCAGAACCACGTGCCGGAGACGCCGGAAGCACCTGCCGAGCATGCCGGAGCCACCTGCTCGACTCGCCAGAAACACCTGCCGGACACGCCAGAATCACCTGCCGGGTACGCCAGAACCACCTGGCGGACACTCCGAAATCACCTGTCGCGCATGCCGGAACCACCTCTCAGACGTGCCGGAAGCACGTGACGGACACGCCGGAATCGCCTACCGGACACACCGGAACCACCTGCCGAGCACGCCGGAGCCACCTGTGCGACTCGCTGGAACCACCTGCAGGACAGGCCAATATCAACTGCTGGCTATGCCAGAACCACCTGGGGGACGGTCCGGAATCACCTGCCAGCCATGGCGGAACCACCTCTCAGACGTACCAGAACCACCTGCCGGAGAAGCTGGAAACACGTCCTGGACAGTCTGGAACCACCTGCCGGCCAAGCCTGAACCACCTGCCAAGCACAACGGAACAACCTGCCAGACACGCCAAAATCACCTGCGTGTTATGCCAGAACCACTTGGAGGACTCTCTGGGATGACCTGCCGGGCATGCCGGAACCACCTCTCAGACGTGCCAGAACCATGTGGCGCACAGTCCGGAATCACCTGTTGGGCATGCGCAACCACCTCTGAGACGTACCAGAACCACATGCCGTGCAGGCTGGAACCACCTACCGGACAAACCGGAATCACCTTTCGGGCATGCCGGAACCACCTGTCAGATGTGCCAGAAACACGTGCCGGAGACGGCGGAAGCACCTGCCAAGCACGTTGGAACCACCTGCTCAACTCGCCTGAACCACCTGCCGGACATGCCAAAATCACCTGCCGACTATGCCAGAACCACTTGGCGAACACTCCGGAATCACTTGCCGGGCATGCAGGAACCACCTCTCAGACATGCCAGAACCCCGTGCCAATGACCCCGGAAGCACCAGCCGAGCACGCCGGAACCACCTGCTCGACTCGCCAGAACCACCTGCCGATCACGCAAAAATCACCTGCCGGCTACGCCACAACCAGTTGGTGAACACTTTGGAATCACCTGCCACGCTTGCTGGAACCACCTGCCAGTCATGCCAAAATCACCTGCCAACTACGCCAGAACCGCTTGGCGGACACTGCGGAAACACCTGTCGGGCCGGCTGGAACCACATCTCAGACGTGCCAGAAACGTGTTCATGAGATGCTGGAACCACACCCCGAACAGACGGATACCACCTGCCAGAACCGCCTGAACCACCTGCTGAGCACGCCGGAACCACCTGCTCGACTCACCGGCACCACCTCCCTGACACACCAAAATCACCTGCTGGGTATGCCAGAACCACTTGGCGGACACTCCGGAATCATCTGCCGGACATGCCGGAACCAGCTCTCAGACACACCAGAACCAAGTGCCGGAGACGCCGGAAGCACCTGCCGAGCATGCCGGAGCCACCTGCTCGACTCGCCAGAAACACCTGCCGGTCACGCCAAAATCACCTGCCGGGTATGCCAGAAACACCTGGCGGACACTACGGAATCACCTGCCGCGCATGCCGGAACCACCTCTCAGACGTTCCGGAAGCACGTGCCAGACACGCCGGAAACACCTACCGGACAGACCGGAACCACCTGCCAAGAACGCCGGAGCCACCTGTTCGACTCGCTGGAACCACCTGCCGGACAGGCCAATATCAACTGCTGGCTATGCCAGAACCACCTGGGGGACAGTCCGGGATCACCTGCCAGCCATGGCGGAACCACCTCTCAGACGTACCAGAACCACCTGCCGGAGAAGCTGGAAACACGTCCTGGACAGACTGGAACCACTTGACGGCCATGCCTGAACCACCTGCCGAGCACGGCGGAACCACCTGCCGGACACGCCAAAATCACCTGCGGGCTACGCCAGAACCACTTGGACGACTCTCCGAAATGACCTACCAGGCATGTTGGAACCACCTCTCAGACGTGCCAGAAGCACGTGGCGGACAGTCCGGAATCACCTGTTGGGCATACGCAACCACCTCTGACACGTACCAGAACCACGTGCCGTGCACGCCGGAACCACCTACCGGACAGACCGGAATCAACTTTTGGGCATGCCGGAACAACCAGTCAGATGTGCCAGAAACACGTGCCGGAGACGCCGGAAGCACCTGCCGAGCACGTCACAACCACCTGCTCAACTCGCCTGAACCACCTGCCGGACACGCCAAAATCACCTGCCCGCTACACCAGCACCACTTCGGGGACAAGCCGGAATCAAGTGAGGGGCATGCCGGCACAGCCTCTCAGACTGAACCTCGTGCCGGACACCACAGAAACACCTGCCGGACAGACCGGAACCACCTGCCGGGCACGCCGGATCCACCGGCTCGACCCGCAGGAACGACCGCTGGACATGCAAAATCACCTGCCGGCTACGCCGCAAACACTTGGCGAACACTCCGGAATCACCTGCCGGTCATGCCGGAACCACCTCTCAGATATGCCAGAACCACGTGCCAATGACCCCGGAAGCACCTGCCGAGCACGCCGGAACCACCTGCTCGACTCGCCAGAACCACCTGCCGGACACGCCAAAATCACCTGCCGGCTACGCCACAACCAGTTGGGGAACACTTCGGAATCACCTGCCGGGCTTGCTGGAACCACCTGCCGGTCATGCCAAAATCACCTACCAACTACGCCAGTACCACTTGGCGGACACTGTGGAAACACCTGTCGGGCCGGCCGGAACCACATCTCAGACGTGCCAGAACCATGTGCATGAGATGCTGGAACCACACCCCGAACAGACGGAAAACACCTGCCAGACCCGTCTGAACAACCTGCCGAGCACGCCGGAGCCACCTGCTCGACTCGCCGGAACCACCTACCTGACATGCCCAAATCACCAGCCGGGTATGCCAGAACCACTTGGCGGACACTCCGGAATCATCTGCCGGACATGCCGGAACCAGCTCTCAGACACACCAGAACCACGTGCCGGAGACGCCGGAAGCACCTGCCGAGCATGCCGGAGCCACCTGCTCGACTCGCCAGAAACACCTGCCGGACAGGCCAAAATCACCTGCCGGGTACGCCGGAACCACCTGGCGGACACTCCGAAATCACCTGTCGCACATGTCGGAACCACCTCTCAGACGTGCCGGAAGCACGTGCCGGACACGCCGGAAACACCTACCGGACAGACCGGAACCACCTGCCAAGAACGCCGGAGCCACCTGTTCGACTCGCTGGAACCACCTGCCGGACAGGCCAATATCAACTGCTGGCTATGCCAGAAACACCTGGGGGACAGTCCGGGATCACCTGCCAGCCATGGCGGAACCACCTCTCAGACGTACCAGAACCACCTGCCGGAGAAGCTGGAAACACGTCCTGGACAGACTGGAACCACGTGACGGCCATGCCTGAACCACCTGCCGAGCACGGCGGAACCACCTGCCGGACACGCCAAAATCACCTGCGGGCTACGCCAGAACCACTTGGACGACTCTCCGAAATGACCTGCCAGGCATGTCGGAACCACCTCTCAGACGTGCCGGAAGCACGTGCCGGACACGCCGGAATCACCTACCGGACAGACCGGAACCACCTGCCGAGCACGCCGGAGCCACCTGTTCGACTCGCTGGAACCACCTGTTGGACAGGCCAATATCAACTGCTGGCTATGCCAGAACCACCAGGGGATGGTCCGGAATCACCTGCCAGCCATGGCGGAACCACCTCTCAGACGTACCAGAACCACCTGCCGGAGAAGCTGGAAACACGTCCTGGACAGTCTGGAACCACCTGCCGGCCAAGCCTGAACCACCTGCCAAGCACAACGGAACAACCTGCCAGACACGCCAAAATCACCTGCGTGTTATGCCAGAACCACTTGGAGGAATCTCTGGGATGACCTGCCGGGCATGCCGGAACCACCTCTCAGATGTGCCAGAACCATGTGGCGCACAGTCCGGAATCACCTGTTGGGCATGCGCAACCACCTCTGAGACGTACCAGAACCACATGCCGTGCAGGCTGGAACCACCTACCGGACAGACCGGAACCACCTTTCGGGCATGCCGGAACCACCTGTCAGATGTGCCAGAAACACGTGCCGGAGACGCCGGAAGCACCTGCCAAGCACGTTGGAACCACCTGCTCAACTCGCCTGAACCACCTGCTGGACATGCCAAAGTCACCTGCCGACTATGCCAGAACCACTTGGCGAACACTCCGGAATCACTTGCCGGGCATGCAGGAACCACCTCTCAGACATGCCAGAACCCCGTGCCAATGACCCCGGAAGCACCAGCCGAGCACGCCGGAACCACCTGCTCGACTCGCCAGAACCACCTGCCGATCACGCAAAAATCACCTGCCGGCTACGCCACAACCAGTTGGTGAACACTTTGGAATCACCTGCCACGCTTGCTGGAACCACCTGCCAGTCATGCCAAAATCACCTGCCAACTATGCCAGAACCGCTTGGCGGACACTGCGGAAACACCTGTCGGACCGGCTAGAACCACATCTCAGACGTGCCAGAAACGTGTTCATGAGATGCTGGAACCACACCCCGAACAGACGGATACCACCTGCCAGAACCGCCTGAACCACCTGCTGAGCACGCCGAAACCACCTGCTTGACTCACCGGTACCACCTCCCTGACACGCCAAAATCACCTGCTGGGTATGCCAGAACCACTTGGCGGACACTCCGGAATCATCTGCCGGACATGCCGGAACCAGCTCTAAGACACACCAGAACCAATTGCCGGAGACGCCGGAAGCACCTGCCGAGCATGCCGGAGCCACCTGCTCGACTCGCCAGAAACACCTGCCGGACACGCCAAAATCACCTGCCGGGTATGCCAGAACCACCTGGCGGACACTACGGAATCACCTGCCGCGCATGCCGGAACCACCTCTCAGACGTGCCGGAAGCACGTGCCAGACACGCCGGAAACACCTACTGGACAGACCGGAACCGCCTGCCAAGAACGCCGGAGCCACCTGTTCGACTCGCTGGAACCACCTGCCGGACAGGCCAATATCAACTGCTGGCTATGCCAGAACCACCTGGGGGACAGTCCGGGATCACCTGCCAGCCATGGCGGAACCACCTCTCAGACGTACCAGAACCACCTGCCGGAGAAGCTGGAAACACGTCCTGGACAGACTGGAACCACGTGACGGCCATGCCTGAACCACCTGCCGAGCACGGCGGAACCACCTGCCGGACACGCCAAAATCACCTGCGGGCTACGCCAGAACCACTTGGACGACTCTCCGAAATGACCTGCCAGGCATGTTGGAACCACCTCTCAGACGTGCCAGAAGCACGTGGCGGACAGTCCGGAATCACCTGTTGGGCATACGCAACCACCTCTGACACGTACCAGAACCACGTGCCGTGCACGCCGGAACCACCTACCGGACAGACCGGAATCAACTTTTGGGCATGCCAGAACCACCAGTCAGATGTGCCAGAAACACGTGCCGGAGACGCCGGAAGCACCTGCCGAGGACGTCGCAACCACCTGCTCAACTCGCCTGAACCACCTGCCGGAAACGCCAAAATCACCTGCCCGCTACACCAGCACCACTTCGGGGACAAGGCGGAATCACGTGAGGGGCATGCCGGCACATCCTCTCAGACTGAACGTCGTGCCGGACACCACAGAACCACCTGCCAGACAGACCGGAACCACCTGCCGGGCACGCCGGAACCACCAGCTCGACCCGCCGGAACGACCGCTGGACATGCAAAATCACCTGCCGGCTACGCCGCAAACACTTGGCGAACACTCCGGAATCACCTGCCGGGCATGCCGGAACCACCTCTCAGATATGCCAGAACCACGTGCCAATGACCCCGGAAGCACCTGCCGAGCACGCCGGAACCACCTGCTCGACTCGCCAGAACCACCTGCCGGACATGCAGAAATCACCTGCCGGCTACGCCACAACCAGTTGGGGAACACTTCGGAATCACCTGCCGGGCTTGCTGGAACCACCTGCCGGTCATGCCAAAATCACCTACCAACTACGCCAGTACCACTTGGCGGACACTGTGGAAACACCTGTCGGGCCGGCCGGAACCACATCTCAGACGTGCCAGAACCATGTGCATGAGATGCTGGAACCACACCCCGAACAGACGGAAAACACCTGCCAGACCCGTCTGAACAACCTGCCGAGCACGCCGGAGCCACCTGCTCGACTCGCCGGAACCACCTACCTGACATGCCCAAATCACCAGCCGGGTATGCCAGAACCACTTGGCGGACACTCCGGAATCATCTGCCGGACATGCCGGAACCAGCTCTCAGACACACCAGAACCACGTGCCGGAGACGCCGGAAGCACCTGCCGAGCATGCCGGAGCCACCTGCTCGACTCGCCAGAAACACCTGCCGGACACGCCAAAATCACCTGCCGGGTACGCCGGAACCACCTGGCGGACACTCCGAAATCACCTGTCGCACATGTCGGAACCACCTCTCAGACGTGCCGGAAGCACGTGCCGGACACGCCGGAATCACCTACCGGACAGACCGGAACCACCTGCCGAGCACGCCGGAGCCACCTGTTCGACTCGCTGGAACCACCTGTTGGACAGGCCAATATCAACTGCTGGCTATGCCAGAACCACCAGGGGAAGGTCCGGAATCACCTGCCAGCCATGGCGGAACCACCTCTCAGACGTACCAGAACCACCTGCCGGAGAAACTGGAAACACGTCCTGGACAGTCTGGAACCACCTGCCGGCCAAGCCTGAACCACCTGCCAAGCACAACGGAACAACCTGCCAGACACGCCAAAATCACCTGCGTGTTATGCCAGAACCACTTGGAGGAATCTCTGGGATGACCTGCCGGGCATGCCGGAACCACCTCTCAGATGTGCCAGAACCATGTGGCGCACAGTCCGGAATCACCTGTTGGGCATGCGCAACCACCTCTGAGACGTACCAGAACCACATGCCGTGCAGGCTGGAACCACCTACCGGACAGACCGGAATCACCTTTCGGGCATGCCGGAACCACCTGTCAGATGTGCCAGAAACACGTGCCGGAGACGCCGGAAGCACCTGCCAAGCACGTTGGAACCACCTGCTCAACTCGCCTGAACCACCTGCCGGACATGCCAAAGTCACCTGCCGACTATGCCAGAACCACTTGGCGAACACTCCGGAATCACTTGCCGGGCATGCAGGAACCACCTCTCAGACATGCCAGAACCCCGTGCCAATGACCCCGGAAGCACCAGCCGAGCACGCCGGAACCACCTGCTCGACTCGCCAGAACCACCTGCCGATCACGCAAAAATCACCTGCCGGCTACGCCACAAGCAGTTGGTGAACACTTTGGAATCACCTGCCAGGCTTGCTGGAACCACCTGCCAGTCATGCCAAAATCACCTGCCAACTACGCCAGAACCGCTTGGCGGACACTGCGGAAACACCTGTCGGGCCGGCTGGAACCAGATCTCAGACGTGAAAGAAACGTGTTCATGAGATGCTGGAACCACACCCCGAACAGACGGATGCCACCTGCCAGAACCGCCTGAACCAGCTGCTGAGCACGCCGGAACCACCTGCTCGACTCACCGGTACCACCTCCCTG
Source organism: Equus przewalskii (assembly GCF_037783145.1). Lineage (NCBI taxonomy): Eukaryota > Metazoa > Chordata > Mammalia > Perissodactyla > Equidae > Equus > Equus przewalskii. The sequence continues at coordinate 9,375 of NW_027227980.1, forward strand.
ACACGCCAAAATCACCTGCTGGGTATGCCAGAACCACTTGGCGGACACTCCGGAATCATCTGCCGGACATGCCGGAACCAGCTCTCAGACACACCAGAACCAAGTGCCGGAGACGCCGGAAGCACCTGCCGAGCATGCCGGAGCCACCTGCTCGACTCGCCAGAAACACCTGCCGGACACGCCAAAATCACCTGCCGGGTATGCCAGAACCACCTGGCGGACACTCCGGAGTCACCTGCCGCGCATGCCGGAACCACCTCTCAGACGTGCCGGAAGCACGTGCCAGACACGCCGGAAACACCTACCGGACAGACCGGAACCACCTGCCAAGAACGCCGGAGCCACCTGTTCGACTCGCTGGAACCACCTGCCGGACAGGCCAATATCAACTGTTGGCTATGCCAGAACCACCTGGGGGACAGTCCGGGATCACCTGCCAGCCATGGCGGAACCACCTCTCAGACGTACCAGAACCACCTGCCGGAGAAGCTGGAAACACGTTCTGGACAGACTGGAACCACGTGACGGCCATGCCTGAACCACCTGCCGAGCACGGCGGAACCACCTGCCGGACACGCCAAAATCACGTGCGGGCTACGCCAGAACCACTTGGACGACTCTCCGAAATGACCTGCCGGGCATGTTGGAACCACCTCTCAGAAGTGCCAGAAGCACATGGCGGACAGTCCGGAATGACCTGTTGGGCATACGCAACCACCTCTGAGACGTACCAGAACCACGTGCCGTGCACGCCGGAACCACCTACCGGACAGACCGGAATCAACTTTTGGGCATGCCGGAACCACAAGTCAGATGTGCCAGAAACACGTGCCGGAGATGCCGGAAGCACCTGCCGAGCACGTCGCAACCACCTGCTCAACTCGCCTGAACCACCTGCCGGACACGCCAAAATCACCTGCCCGCTACACCAGCACCACTTCGGGGACAAGGCGGAATCACGTGAGGGGCATGCCGGCACAGCCTCTCAGACTGAACCTCGTGCCGGACACCACAGAACCACCTGCCAGACAGACCGGAACCACCTGCCGGACACGCCGGAACCACCGGCTCGACCCGCCGGAACGACCGCTGGACATGCAAAATCACCTGCCGGCTACGCCGGAAACACTTGGCGAACACTCCGGAATCACCTGCCGGGCATGCCGGAACCACCTCTCAGATATGCCAGAACCACGTGCCAATGACCCCGGAAGCACCTGCCGAGCACGCCGGAACCACCTGCTCGACTCGCCAGAACCACCTGCCGGACACGCAGAAATCACCTGCCGGCTATGCCACAACCAGTTGGGGAACACTTCGGAATCACCTGCCGGGCTTGCTGGAACCACCTGCCGGTCATGCCAAAATCACCTGCCAACTACGCCAGTACCACTTGGCGGACACTGTGGAAACACCTGTCGGGCCGGCCGGAACCACATCTCAGACGTGCCAGAACCATGTGCATGAGATGCGGGAACCACATCCAGAACGGACGGAAAACACCTGCCAGACCCGTCTGAACAACCTGCCGAGCACGCCGGAGCCACCTGCTCGACTCGCCGGAACCACCTACCTGACATGCCCAAATCACCAGCCGGGTATGCCAGAACCACTTGGCGGACACTCCGGAATCATCTGCCGGACATGCCGGAACCAGCTCTCAGACACACCAGAACCACGTGCCGGAGACGCCGGAAGCACCTGCCGAGCATGCCGGAGCCACCTGCTCGACTCGCCAGAAACACCTGCCGGACACGCCAGAATCAACTGCCGGGTACGCCAGAACCACCTGGCGGACACTCCGAAATCACCTGTCGCGCATGCCGGAACCACCTCTCAGACGTGCCGGAAGCACGTGCCGGACACGCCGGAAACACCTACCGGACTGACCGGAACCACCTGCCAAGAACGCCGGAGCCACCTGTTCAACTCGCTGGAACCACCTGCCGGACAGGCCAATATCAACTGCTGGCTATGCCAGAACCACCTGGGGGACAGTCCGGGATCACCTGCCAGCCATGGCGGAACCACCTCTCAGACGTACCAGAACCACCTGCCGGAGAAGCTGGAAACACGTCCTGGGCAGACTGGAACCACGTGACGGCCATGCCTGAAACACCTGCCGAGCACGGCGGAACCACCTGTCGGACACGCCAAAATCACCTGCGGGCTACGCCAGAACTACTTGGACGACTCTCCGAAATGACCTGCCGGGCATGTTGGAACCACCTCTCAGACGTGCCAGAAGCACGTGGCGGACAGTCCGGAATCACCTGTTGGGCATACGCAACCACCTCTGACACGTACCAGAACCACGTGCCGTGCACGCCGGAACCACCTACCGGACAGACCGGAATCAACTTTTGGGCATGCCGGAACCACCAGTCAGATGTGCCAGAAACACGTGCCGGAGACGCCGGAAGCACCTGCCGAGCACGTCGCAACCACCTGCTCAACTCGCCTGAACCACCTGCCGGACACGCCAAAATCACCTGCCCGCTACACCAGCACCACTTCGGGGACAAGCCGGAATCACGTGAGGGGCATGCCGGCACAGCCTCTCAGACTGAACCTCGTGCCGGACACCACAGAACCACCTGCCGGACAGACCGGAACCACCTGCCGGACACGCCGGAACCACCGGCTCGACCCGCCGGAACGACCGCTGGACATGCAAAATCACCTGCCGGCTACGCCGCAAACACTTGGCGAACACTCCGGAATCACCTGCCGGGCATGCCGGAACCACCTCTCAGATATGCCAGAACCACGTGCCAATGACCCCGGAAGCACCTGCCGAGCACGCCGGAACCACCTGCTCGACTCGCCAGAACCACCTGCCGGACACGCAGAAATCACCTGCCGGCTACGCCACAACCAGTTGGGGAACACTTCGGAATCACCTGCCGGGCTTGCTGGAACCACCTGCCGGTCATGCCAAAATCACCTGCCAACTACGCCAGTACCACTTGGCGGACACTGTGGAAACACCTGTCGGGCCGGCCGGAACCACATCTCAGACGTGCCAGAACCATGTGCATGAGATGCTGGAACCACACCCCGAACAGACGGAAAACACCTGCCAGACCCGTGTGAACAACCTGCCGAGCACGCCGGAGCCACCTGCTCGACTCGCCGGAACCACCTACCTGACATGCCCAAATCACCAGCCGGGTATGCCAGAACCACTTGGCGGACACTCCGGAATCATCTGCCGGACATGCCGGAACCAGCTCTCAGACACACCAGAACCACGTGCCGGAGACGCCGGAAGCACCTGCCGAGCATGCCGGAGCCACCTGCTCGACTCGCCAGAAACACCTGCCGGACAGGCCAAAATCACCTGCCGGGTACGCCGGAACCACCTGGCGGACACTCCGAAATCACCTGTCGCACATGTCGGAACCACCTCTCAGACGTGCCGGAAGCACGTGCCGGACACGCCGGAATCACCTACCGGACAGACCGGAACCACCTGCCGAGCACGCCGGAGCCACCTGTTCGACTCGCTGGAACCACCTGCCGGACAGGCCAATATCAACTGCTGGCTATGCCAGAACCATCTGGGGGATGGTCCGGAATCACCTACCAGCGATGGCGGAACCACCTCTCAGACGTACCAGAACCACCTGCCGGAGAAGCTGGAAACACGTCCTGGACAGTCTGGAACCACCTGCCGGCCAAGCCTGAACCACCTGCCAAGCACAACGGAACAACCAGCCAGACACGCCAAAATCACCTGCGTGTTATGCCAGAACCACTTGGAGGACTCTCTGGGATGACCTGCCGGGCATGCCGGAACCACCTCTCAGACGTGCCAGAACCATGTGGCGCACAGTCCGGAATCACCTGTTGGGCATGCGCAACCACCTCTGAGACGTACCAGAACCACATGCCGTGCAGGCTGGAACCACCTACCGGACAGACCGGAATCACCTTTCGGGCATGCCGGAACCACCTGTCAGATGTGCCAGAAACACGTGTCGGAGACGCCGGAAGCACCTGCCAAGCACGTTGGAACCACCTGCTCAACTCGCCTGAACCACCTGCCGGACATGCCAAAGTCACCTGCCGACTATGCCAGAACAGATTCCGAACACTCCGGAATCACTTGCCGGGCATGCAGGAACCACCTCTCAGACATGCCAGAACCCCGTGCCAATGACCCCGGAAGCACCAGCCGAGCACGCCGGAACCACCTGCTCGACTCGCCAGAACCACCTGCCGATCACGCAAAAATCACCTGCCGGCTACGCCACAACCAGTTGGTGAACACTTTGGAATCACCTGCCACGCTTGCTGGAACCACCTGCCAGTCATGCCAAAATCACCTGCCAACTACGCCAGAACCGCTTGGCGGACACTGCGGAAACACCTGTCGGGCCGGCTGGAACCACATCTCAGACGTGCCAGAAACGTGTTCATGAGATGCTGGAACCACACCCCGAACAGACGGATACCACCTGCCAGAACCGCCTGAACCAGCTGCTGAGCACGCCGGAACCACCTGCTCGACTCACCGGTACCACCTCCCTGACACGCCAAAATCACCTGCTGGGTATGCCAGAACCACTTGGTGGACACTCCGGAATCATCTGCCGGACATGCCGGAACCAGCTCTCAGACACACCAGAACCAAGTGCCGGAGACGCCGGAAGCACCTGCCGAGCATGCCGGAGCCACCTGCTCGACTCGCCAGAAACACCTGCCGGACACGCCAAAATCACCTGCCGGGTATGCCAGAACCACCTGGCAGACACTCCGGAGTCACCTGCCGCGCATGCCGGAACCACCTCTCAGACGTGCCGGAAGCACGTGCCAGACACGCCGGAAACACCTACCGGACAGACCGGAACCACCTGCCAAGAACGCCGGAGCCACCTGTTCGACTCGCTGGAACCACCTGCCGGACAGGCCAATATCAACTGCTGGCTATGCCAGAACCACCTGGGGGACAGTCCGGGATCACCTGCCAGCCATGGCGGAACCACCTCTCAGACGTACCAGAACCACCTGCCGGAGAAGCTGGAAACACGTCCTGGACAGACTGGAACCACGTGACGGCCATGCCTGAACCACCTGCCGAGCACGTCGCAACCACCTGCTCAACTCGCCTGAACCACCTGCCGGACACGCCAAAATCACCTGCCCGCTACACCAGCACCACTTCGGGGACAAGCCGGAATCACGTGAGGGGCATGCCGGCACAGCCTCTCAGACTGAACGTCGTGCCGGACACCACAGAACCACCTGCCGGACAGACCGGAACCACATGCCGGACACGCCGGAACCACCGGCTCGACCCGCCGGAACGACCGCTGGACATGCAAAATCACCTGCCGGCTACGCCAGAAACACTTGGCGAACACTCCGGAATCACCTGCCGGGCATGCCGGAACCACCTCTCAGATATGCCAGAACCACGTGCCAATGACCCCGGAAGCACCTGCCGAGCACGCCGGAACCACCTGCTCGACTCGCCAGAACCACCTGCCGGACACGCAGAAATCACCTGCCGGCTACGCCACAACCAGTTGGGGAACACTTCGGAATCACCTGCCGGGATTGCTGGAACCACCTGCCGGTCATGCCAAAATCACCTGCCAACTACGCCAGTACCACTTGGCGGACACTGTGGAAACACCTGTCGGGCCGGGCGGAACCACATCTCAGACGTGCCAGAACCATGTGCATGAGATGCTGGAACCACACCCCGAACAGACGGAAAACACCTGCCAGACCCGTGTGAACAACCTGCCGAGCACGCCGGAGCCACCTGCTCGACTCGCCGGAACCACCTACCTGACATGCCCAAATCACCAGCCGGGTATGCCAGAACCACTTGGCGGACACTCCGGAATCATCTGCCGGACATGCGGGAACCAGCTCTCAGACACACCAGAACCACGTGCCGGAGACGCAGGAAGCACCTGCCGAGCACGCCGGAGCCACCTGCTCCACTCGCCAGAACCACCGGGCAGACACTCCGAAATCACCTGTCGCGCATGCTGCAACCACCTCTCAGATGTGCCGGAAGCACGTGCCAGACACGCCGGAATCACCTACCGCACAGATGGAACCACCTGCCGAGCACGCCGGAGCCACCTGTTCGACTCGCTGGAACCACCTGCCGGACAGGCCAATATCAACTGCTGGCTATGCCAGAACCACCTGGGGGACGGTCCGGAATCGCCTGCGTGCCATGGCACAACCACCTCTCAGACGTACCAGAACCACCTGCCGGAGAAGCTGGAAACACGTCCTGGACAGTCTGGAACCACCTGCCGGCCAAGCCTGAACCACGTGCCAAGCACAACGGAACAACCTGCCAGACACGCCAAAATCACCTGCGTGTTATGCCAGAACCACTTGGAGGACTCTCTGGGATGACCTGCCGGGCATGCCGGAACCGCCTCTCAGACGTGCCAGAACCATGTGGCGGACAGTCCGGAATCACCTGTTGGGCATGCGCAACCACCTCTGAGACGTACCAGAACCACATGCCGTGCAGGCTGGAACCACCTACCGGACAGACCGGAATCACCTTTCGGGCATGCCGGAACCACCTGTCAGATGTGCCAGAAACACGTGCCGGAGACGCCGGAAGCACCTGCCAAGCACGTTGGAACCACCTGCTCAACTCGCCTGAACCACCTGCCGGACATGCCAAAATCACCTGCCGACTATGCCAGAACCACTTGGCGAACACTCCGGAATCACTTGCCGGGCATGCAGGAACCACCTCTCAGACATGCCAGAACCCCGTGCCAATGACCCCGGAAGTACCAGCCGAGCACGCTGGAACCACCTGCTCGACTCGCCAGAACCACCTGCCGATCACGCAAAAATCACCTGCCGGCTACGCCACAACCAGTTGGTGAACACTTTGGAATCACCTGCCAGGCTTGCTGGAACCACCTGCCAGTCATGCCAAAATCACCTGCCAACTACGCCAGAACCGCTTGGCGGGCACTGCGGAAACACCTGTCGGGCCGGCTGGAACCACATCTCAGACGTGCCAGAAACGTGTTCATGAGATGCTGGAACCACACCCCGAACAGACGGATACCACCTGCCAGAACCGCCTGAACCAGCTGCTGAGCACGCCGGAACCACCTGCTCGACTCACCGGTACCACCTCCCTGACACGCCAAAATCACCTGCTGGGTATGCCATAACCACTTGGCGGACACTCCGGAATCATCTGCCGGACATGCCGGAACCAGCTCTCAGACACACCAGAAGCAAGTGCCGGAGACGCCGGAAGCACCTGCAGAGCATGCCGGAGCCACCTGCTCGACTCGCCAGAAACACCTGCCGGACACGCCAAAATCACCTGCCGGGTATGCCAGAACCACCTGGCGGACACTACGGAATCACCTGCTGCGCATGCCGGAACCACCTCTCAGACGTGCCGGAAGCACGTGCCAGACACGCCGGAAACACCTACCGGACAGACCGGAACCACCTGCCAAGAACGCCGGAGCCACCTGTTCGACTCGCTGGAACCACCTGCCGGACAGGCCAATATCAACTGCTGGCTATGCCAGAACCACCTGGGGGACAGTCCGGGATCACCTGCCAGCCATGGCGGAACCACCTCTCAGACGTACCAGAACCACCTGCCGGAGAAGCTGGAAACACGTCCTGGACAGACTGGAACCACGTGACGGCCATGCCTGAACCACCTGCCGAGCACGGCGGAACCACCTGCCGGACACGCCAAAATCACCTGCGGGCTACGCCAGAACCACTTGGACGACTCTCCGAAATGACCTGCCGGGCATGTTGGAACCACCTCTCAGACGTGCCAGAAGCACGTGGCGGACAGTCCGGAATCACATGTTGGGCATACGCAACCACCTCTGACACGTACCAGAACCACGTGCCGTGCACGCCGGAACCACCTACCGGACAGACCGGAATCAACTTTTGGGCATGCCGGAACCACCAGTCAGATGTGCCAGAAACACGTGCCGGAGACGCCGGAAGCACCTGCCGAGCACGTCACAACCACCTGCTCAACTCGCCTGAACCACCTGCCGGACACGCCAAAATCACCTGCCCGCTACACCAGCACCAGTTCGGGGACAAGCCGGAATCACGTGAGGGGCATGCCGGCACAGCCTCTCAGACTGAACCTCGTGCCGGACACCACAGAACCACGTGCCGGACAGACCGGAACCACCTGCCGGACACGCCGGAACCACCGGCTCGACCCGCCGGAACGACCGCTGGACATGCAAAATCACCTGCCGGCTACGCCGGAAACACTTGGCGAACACTCCGGAATCACCTGCCGGGCATGCCGGAACCACCTCTCAGATATGCCAGAACCACGTGCCAATGACCCCGGAAGCACCTGCCGAGCACGCCGGAACCACCTGCTCGACTCGCCAGAACCACCTGCCGGACACGCAAAAATCACCTGCCGGCTACGCCACAACCAGTTGGGGAACACTTCGGAATCACCTGCCGGGCTTGCTGGAACCACCTGCCGGTCATGCCAAAATCACCTGCCAACTACGCCAGTACCACTTGGCGGACACTGTGGAAACACCTGTCGGGCCGGCCGGAACCAACTCTCAGACGTACCAGAACCACCTGCCAGAGAAGCTGGAAACACGTCCTGGGCAGTCGGGAACCACCTGCCGGCCAAGCCTGAACCACCTGCCAAGCACATCGGAACAACCTGCCAGACACGCCAAAATCACCTGCGTGTTATGCCAGAACCACTTGGAGGACTCTCTGGGATGACCTGCCGGGCATGCCGGAACCGCCTCTCAGACGTGCCAGAACCATGTGGCGGACAGTCCGGAATCACCTGTTGGGCATGCGCAACCACCTCTGAGACGTACCAGAACCACATGCCGTGCAGGCTGGAACCACCTACCGGACAGACCGGAATCACCTTTCGGGCATGCCGGAACCACCTGTCAGATGTGCCAGAAACACGTGCCGGAGACGCCGGAAGCACCTGCCAAGCACGTTGGAACCACCTGCTCAACTCGCCTGAACCACCTGCCGGACATGCCAAAATCACCTGCCGACTATGCCACAACCACTTGGCGAACACTCCGGAATCACTTGCCGGGCATGCAGGAACCACCTCTCAGACATGCCAGAACCCCGTGCCAATGACCCCGGAAGCACCAGCCGAGCACGCCGGAACCACCTGCTCGACTCGCCAGAACCACCTGCCGATCACGCAAAAATCACCTGCCGGCTACGCCACAACCAGTTGGTGAACACTTTGGAATCACCTGCCAGGCTTGCTGGAACCACCTGCCAGTCATGCCAAAATCACCTGCCAACTACGCCAGAACCGCTTGGCGGACACTGCGGAAACACCTGTCGGGCCGGCTGGAACCACATCTCAGACGTGCCAGAAACGTGTTCATGATATGCTGGAACCACACCCCGAACAGACGGATACCACCTGCCAGAACCGCCTGAACCACCTGCTGAGCACGCTGGAACCACCTGCTCGACTCACCGGTACCACCTCCCTGACACGCCAAAATCACCTGCTGGGTATGCCAGAACCACTTGGCGGACACTCCGGAATCATCTGCCGGACATGCCGGAACCAGCTCTCAGACACACCAGAACCAAGTGCCGGAGACGCCGGAAGCACCTGCCGAGCATGCCGGAGCCACCTGCTCGACTCGCCAGAAACACCTGCCGGACACGCCAAAATCACCTGCCGGGTACGCCAGAACCACCTGGCGGACACTCCGGAGTCACCTGCCGCGCATGCCGGAACCACCTCTCAGACGTGCCGGAAGCACGTGCCGGACACGCCGGAATCACCTACCGGACAGACCGGAACCAACTGCCGAGCACACCGGAGCCACCTGTTCGACTCGCTGGAACCACCTTCCGGACAGGCCAATATCAACTGCTGGCTATGCCAGAACCACCTGGGGGACGGTCCGGAATCACCTGCCAGCCATGGCGGAACCACCTCTCAGACATACCAGAACCACCTGCCGGAGAAGCTGGAAACACGTCCTGGACAGTCTGGAACCACCTGCCGGCCAAGCCTGAACCGCCTGCCAAGCACAACGGAACAACCTGCCAGACACGCCAAAATCACCTGCGTGTTATGCCAGAACCACTTGGAGGACTCTCAGGGATGACCTTCCTGGCATGCCGGAACCACCTCTCAGACGTGCCAGAACCATGTGGCGGACAGTCCGGAATCACCTGTTGGGCATGCGCAACCACCTCTGAGACGTACCAGAACCACATGCCGTGCAGGCTGGAACCACCTACCGGACAGACCGGAATCACCTTTCGGGCATGCCGGAACCACCTGTCACATGTGCCAGAAACACGTGCCGGAGACGCCGGAAGCACCTGCCAAGCACGTTGGAACCACCTGCTGAACTCGCCTGAACCACCTGCTGGACATGCCAAAATCACCTGCCGACTATGCCAGAACCACCTGGCGAACACTCCGGAGTCACTTGCCGGGCATGCAGGAACCACCTCTCAGACGTGCCGGAAGCACGTGCCAGACACGCCGGAAACACCTACCGGACAGACCGGAACCACCTGCCAAGAACGCCGGAGCCACCTGTTCGACTCGCTGGAACCACCTGCCGGACAGGCCAATATCAACTGCTGGCTATGCCAGAACCACCTGGGGGACAGTCCGGGATCACCTGCCAGCCATGGCGGAACCACCTCTCAGACGTACCAGAACCACCTGCCGGAGAAGCTGGAAACACGTCCTGGACAGACTGGAACCACGTGACGGCCATGCCTGAACCACCTGCCGAGCACGGCAGAACCACCTGCCGGACACGCCAAAATCACCTGCGGGCTACGCCAGAACCACTTGGACGACTCTCCGAAATGACCTGCCGGGCATGTTGGAACCACCTCTCAGACGTGCCAGAAGCACGTGGCGGACAGTCCGGAATCACCTGTTGGGCATACGCAACCACATCTGACACGTACCAGAACCACGTGCCGTGCACGCCGGAACCACCTACCGGACAGACCGGAATCAACTTTTGGGCATGCCGGAACCACCAGTCAGATGTGCCAGAAACACGTGCCGGAGACGCCGGAAGCACCTGCCGAGCACGTCGCAACCACCTGCTCAACTCGCCTGAACCACCTGCCGGACACGCCAAAATCACCTGCCCGCTACACCAGCACCAGTTCGGGGACAAGCCGGAATCACGTGAGGGGCATGCCGGCACAGCCTCTCAGACTGAACCTCGTGCCGGACACCACAGAACCACGTGCCGGACAGACCGGAACCACCTGCCGGACACGCCGGAACCACCGGCTCGACCCGCCGGAACGACCGCTGGACATGCAAAATCACCTGCCGGCTACGCCGGAAACACTTGGCGAACACTCCGGAATCACCTGCCGGGCATGCCGGAACCACCTTTCAGATATGCCAGAACCACGTGCCAATGACCCCGGAAGCACCTGCCGAGCACGCCGGAACCACCTGCTCGACTCGCCAGAACCACCTGCCGGACACGCAAAAATCACCTGCCGGCTACGCCACAACCAGTTGGGGAACACTTCGGAATCACCTGCCGGGCTTGCTGGAACCACCTGCCGGTCATGCCAAAATCACCTGCCAACTACGCCAGTACCACTTGGCGGACACTGTGGAAACACCTGTCGGGCCGGCCGGAACCAACTCTCAGACGTACCAGAACCACCTGCCGGAGAAGCTGGAAACACGTCCTGGGCAGTCGGGAACCACCTGCCGGCCAAGCCTGAACCACCTGCCAAGCACATCGGAGCAACCTGCCAGACACGCCAAAATCACCTGCGTGTTATGCCAGAACCACTTGGAGGACTCTCTGGGATGACCTGCCGGGCATGCTGGAACCGCCTCTCAGACGTGCCAGAACCATGTGGCGGACAGTCCGGAATCACCTGTTGGGCATGCGCAACCACCTCTGAGACGTACAAGAACCACATGCCGTGCAGGCTGGAACCACCTACCGGACAGACCGGAATCACCTTTCGGGCATGCCGGAACCACCTGTCAGATGTGCCAGAAACACGTGCCGGAGACGCCGGAAGCACCTGCCAAGCACGTTGGAACCACCTGCTCAACTCGCCTGAACCACCTGCCGGACATGCCAAAATCACCTGCCGACTATGCCACAACCACTTGGCGAACACTCCGGAATCACTTGCCGGGCATGCAGGAACCACCTCTCAGACATGCCAGAACCCCGTGCCAATGACCCCGGAAGCACCAGCCGAGCACGCCGGAACCACCTGCTCGACTCGCCAGAACCACCTGCCGATCACGCAAAAATCACCTGCCGGCTACGCCACAACCAGTTGGTGAACACTTTGGAATCACCTGCCAGGCTTGCTGGAACCACCTGCCAGTCATGCCAAAATCACCTGCCAACTACGCCAGAACCGCTTGGCGGACACTGCGGAAACACCTGTCGGGCCGGCTGGAACCACATCTCAGACGTGCCAGAAACGTGTTCATGATATGCTGGAACCACACCCCGAACAGACGGATACCACCTGCCAGAACCACCTGAACCACCTGCTGAGCACGCTGGAACCACCTGCTCGACTCACCGGTACCACCTCCCTGACACGCCAAAATCACCTGCTGGGTATGCCAGAACCACTTGGCGGACACTCCGGAATCATCTGCCGGACATGCCGGAACCAGCTCTCAGACACACCAGAACCAAGTGCCGGAGACGCCGGAAGCACCTGCCGAGCATGCCGGAGCCACCTGCTCGACTCGCCAGAAACACCTGCCGGACACGCCAAAATCACCTGCCGGGTACGCCAGAACCACCTGGCGGACACTCCGGAGTCACCTGCCGCGCATGCCGGAACCACCTCTCAGACGTGCCGGAAGCACGTGCCGGACACGCCGGAATCACCTACCGGACAGACCGGAACCAACTGCCGAGCACACCGGAGCCACCTGTTCGACTCGCTGGAACCACCTTCCGGACAGGCCAATATCAACTGCTGGCTATGCCAGAACCACCTGGGGGACGGTCCGGAATCACCTGCCAGCCATGGCGGAACCACCTCTCAGACATACCAGAACCACCTGCCGGAGAAGCTGGAAACACGTCCTGGACAGTCTGGAACCACCTGCCGGCCAAGCCTGAACCGCCTGCCAAGCACAACGGAACAACCTGCCAGACACGCCAAAATCACCTGCGTGTTATGCCAGAACCACTTGGAGGACTCTCAGGGATGACCTTCCTGGCATGCCGGAACCACCTCTCAGACGTGCCAGAACCATGTGGCGGACAGTCCGGAATCACCTGTTGGGCATGCGCAACCACCTCTGAGACGTACCAGAACCACATGCCGTGCAGGCTGGAACCACCTACCGGACAGACCGGAATCACCTTTCGGGCATGCCGGAACCACCTGTCAGATGTGCCAGAAACACGTGCCGGAGACGCCGGAAGCACCTGCCAAGCACGTTGGAACCACCTGCTGAACTCGCCTGAACCACCTGCTGGACAGGCCAAAATCACCTGCCGACTATGCCAGAACCACCTGGCGAACACTCCGGAGTCACTTGCCGGGCATGCAGGAACCACCTCTCAGACGTGCCGGAAGCACGTGCCAGACACGCCGGAAACACCTACCGGACAGACCGGAACCACCTGCCAAGAACGCCGGAGCCACCTGTTCGACTCGCTGGAACCACCTGCCGGACAGGCCAATATCAACTGCTGGCTATGCCAGAACCACCTGGGGGACAGTCCGGGATCACCTGCCAGCCATGGCGGAACCACCTCTCAGACGTACCAGAACCACCTGCCGGAGAAGCTGGAAACACGTCCTGGACAGACTGGAACCACGTGACGGCCATGCCTGAACCACCTGCCGAGCACGGCGGAACCACCTGCCGGACACGCCAAAATCACCTGCGGGCTACGCCAGAACCACTTGGACGACTCTCCGAAATGACCTGCCGGGCATGTTGGAACCACCTCTCAGACGTGCCAGAACCATGTGGCGGACAGTCCGGAATCACCTGTTGGGCGTGCGCAACCACCTCTGAGACGTACCAGAACCACATGCCGTGCAGGCTGGAACCACCTACCGGACAGACCGGAATCACCTTTCGGGCATGCCGGAACCACCTGTCAGATGTGCCAGAAACACGTGCCGGAGACGCCGGAAGCACCTGCCAAGCACGTTGGAACCACCTGCTCAACTCGCCTGAACCACCTGCCGGACATGCCAAAATCACCTGCCGACTATGCCAGAACCACTTGGCGAACACTCCGGAATCACTTGCCGGGCATGCAGGAACCACCTCTCAGACATGCCAGAACCCCGTGCCAATGACCCCGGAAGCACCAGCCGAGCACGCCGGAACCACCTGCTCGACTCGCCAGAACCACCTGCCGATCACGCAAAAATCACCTGCCGGCTACGCCACAACCAGTTGGTGAACACTTTGGAATCACCTGCCAGGCTTGCTGGAACCACCTGCCAGTCATGCCAAAATCACCTGCCAACTACGCCAGAACCGCTTGGCGGACACTGCGGAAACACCTGTCGGGCCGGCTGGAACCACATCTCAGACGTGCCAGAAACGTGTTCATGAGATGCTGGAATCACACCCCGAACAGACGGATACCACCTGCCAGAACCGCCTGAACCACCTGCTGAGCACGCCGGAACCACCTGCTCGACTCACCGGTACCACCTCCCTGACACGCCAAAATCACCTGCTGGGTATGCCAGAACCACTTGGCGGACACTCCGGAATCATCTGCCGGACATGCCGGAACCAGCTCTCAGACACACCAGAACCAAGTGCCGGAGACGCCGGAAGCATCTGCCGAGCATGCCGGAGCCACCTGCTCGACTCGCCAGAAACACCTGCCGGACACGCCAAAATCACCTGCCGGGTATGCCAGAACCACCTGGCGGACACTACGGAATCACCTGCCGCGCATGCCGGAACCACCTCTCAGACGTGTCGGAAGCACGTGCCAGACACGCCGGAAACACCTACCGGACAGACCGGAACCACCTGCCAAGAACGCCGGAGCCACCTGTTCGACTCGCTGGAACCACCTGCCGGACAGGCCAATATCAACTGCTGGCTATGCCAGAACCACCTGGGGGACAGTCCGGGATCACCTGCCAGCCATGGCGGAACCACCTCTCAGACGTACCAGAACCACCTGCCGGAGAAGCTGGAAACACGTTCTGGACAGACTGGAACCACGTGACGGCCATGCCTGAACCACCTGCCGAGCACGGCGGAACCACCTGCCGGACACGCCAAAATCACCTGCGGGCTACGCCAGAACCACTTGGACGACTCTCCGAAATGACCTGCCAGGCATGTTGGAACCACCTCTCAGAAGTGCCAGAAGCACATGGCGGACAGTCCGGAATGACCTGTTGGGAATACGCAACCACCACTGAGACGTACCAGAACCACGTGCCGTGCACGCCGGAACCACCTACCGGACAGACTGGAATCAACTTTTGGGCATGCCGGAACCACCAGTCAGATGTGCCAGAAACACGTGCCGGAGATGCCGGAAGCACCTGCCGAGCACGTCGGAACCACCTGCTCAACTCGCCTGAACCACCTGCCGGACACGCCAAAATCACCTGCCCGCTACACCAGCACCACTTCGGGGACAAGGCGGAATCACGTGAGGGGCATGCCGGCACAGCCTCTCAGACTGAACCTCGTGCCGGACACCACAGAACCACCTGCCGGACAGACCGGAACCACCTGCCGGACACGCCGGAACCACCGGCTCGACTCGCCGGAACAACCGCTGGACATGCAAAATCACCTGCCGGCTACGCCGGAAGCACTTGGCGAACACTCCGGAATCACCTGCCGGGCATGCCGGAACCACCTCTCAGATATGCCAGAACCACGTGCCAATGACCCGGGAAGCACCTGCCGAGCACGCCGGAACCACCTGCTCGACTCGCCAGAACCACCTGCCGATCACGCAAAAATCACCTGCCGGCTACGCCACAACCAGTTGGTGAACACTTTGGAATCACCTGCCAGGCTTGCTGGAACCACCTGCCAGTCATGCCAAAATCACCTGCCAACTACGCCAGAACCGCTTGGCGGACACTGTGGAAACACCTGTCGGGCCGGCTGGAACCACATCTCAGACGTGCCAGAAACGTGTTCATGAGATGCTGGAACCACACCCCGAACAGACGGATACCACCTGCCAGACCCGTCTGAAAAACCTGCCGAGCACGCCGGAGCCACCTGCTCGACTCGCCGGAACCACCTACCTGACATGCCCAAATCACCAGCCGGGTATGCCAGAACCACTTGGCGGACACTCCGGAATCATCTGCCGGACATGCCGGAACCAGCTCTCAGACACACCAGAACCACGTGCCGGAGACGCCGGAAGCACCTGCCGAGCATGCCGGAGCCACCTGCTCGACTCGCCAGAAACACCTGCCGGACCCGCCAAAATCACCTGCCGGGTACGCCAGAACCACCTGGCGGACACTCCGAAACCACCTGTCGCGCATGCCGGAACCACCTCTCAGACGTGCCGGAAGCACGTGCCGGACACGCCGGAATCACCTACCGGACAGACCGGAACCACCTGCCGAGCACGCCGGAGCCACCTGTTCGACTCGCTGGAACCACCTGCCGGACAGGCCCATATTAACTGCTGGCTATGCCAGAACCACCTGGGGGACGGTCCGGAATCACCTGCCAGCCATGGCGGAACCACCTCTCAGATGTACCAGAACCACCTGCCGGAGAAGCTGGAAACACGTCCTGGACAGTCTGGAACCACCTGCCGGCCAAGCCTGAACCACCTGCCAAGCACAACGGAACAACCTGCCAGACACGCCAAAATCACCTGCGTGTTATGCCAGAACCACTTGGAGGTATCTCTGGGATGACCTGCCGGGCATGCAGGAACCACCTCTCAGACATGCCAGAACCCCGTGCCAATGACCCCGGAAGCACCAGCCGAGCACGCCGGAACCACCTGCTCCACTCACCAGAACCACCTGCCGATCACGCAAAAATCACCTGCTGGCTACGCCACAACCAGTTGGTGAACTCTTTGGAATCAACTGCCACGCTTGCTGGAACCACCTGCCAGTGATGCCAAAATCACCTGCCAACTACGCCGGAACCGCTTGGCGGACACTGCGGAAACACCTGTCGGGCCGGCTGGAACCACATCTCAGACGTGCCAGTAACGTGTTCATGAGATGCTGGAACCACACCCCGAACAGACGGATACCACCTGCCAGAACCGCCTGAACCACCTGCTGAGCACGCCGGAACAACCTGCTCGACTAACCGGCACCACCTCCCTGACACACCAAAATCACCTGCTGGGTATGCCAGAACCACTTGGCGGACACTCCGGAATCATCTGCCGGACATGCCGGAACCAGCTCTCAGACACACCAGAACCAAGTGCCGGAGACGCCGGAAGCACCTGCCGAGCATGCCGGAGCCACCTGCTCGACTCGCCAGAAACACCTGCCGGACACGCCAAAATCACCTGCCGGGTATGCCAGAACCACCTGGCGGACACTACGGAATCACCTGCCGCTCATGCCGGAACCACCTCTCAGACGTGCCGGAAGCACGTGCCAGACACGCCGGAAACACCTACCGGACAGACCGGAACCACCTGCCAAGAACGCCGGAGCCACCTGTTCGACTCGCTGGAACCACCTGCCGGACAGGCCAATATCAACTGCTGGCTATGCCAGAACCACCTGGGGGACAGTCCGGGATCACCTGCCAGCCATGGCGGAACCACCTCTCAGACGTACCAGAACCACCTGCCGGAGAAGCTGGAAACACGTCCTGGACAGACTGGAACCACGTGACGGCCATGCCTGAACCACCTGCCGAGCACGGCAGAACCACCTTCCGGACACGCCAAAATCACCTGCGGGCTACGCCAGAACCACTTGGACGACTCTCCGAAATGACCTGCCGGGCATGTTGGAACCACCTCTCAGACGTGCCAGAAGCACGTGGCGGACAGTCCGGAATCACCTGTTGGGCATACGCAACCACCTCTGACACGTACCAGAACCACGTGCCGTGCACGCCGGAACCACCTACCGGACAGACCGGAATCAACTTTTGGGCATGCCGGAACCACCAGTCAGATGTGCCAGAAACACGTGCCGGAGACGCCGGAAGCACCTGCCGAGCACGTCGCAACCACCTGCTCAACTCGCCTGAACCACCTGCCGGACACGCCAAAATCACCTGCCCGCTACACCAGCACCACTTCGGGGACAAGCCGGAATCAAGTGAGGGGCATGCCGGCACAGCCTCTCAGACTGAACCTCGTGCCGGACACCACAGAACCACCTGCCGGACAGACCGGAACCACCTGCCGGACACGCCGGAACCACCGGCTCGACTCGCCGGAACAACCGCTGGACATGCAAAATCACCTGCCGGCTACGCCGGAAGCACTTGGCGAACACTCCGGAATCACCTGCCGGGCATGCCGGAACCACCTCTCAGATATGCCAGAACCACGTGCCAATGACCCGGGAAGCACCTGCCGAGCACGCCGGAACCACCTGCTCGACTCGCCAGAACCACCTGCCGATCACGCAAAAATCACCTGCCGGCTACGCCACAACCAGTTGGTGAACACTTTGGAATCACCTGCCAGGCTTGCTGGAACCACCTGCCAGTCATGCCAAAATCACCTGCCAACTACGCCAGAACCGCTTGGCGGACACTGTGGAAACACCTGTCGGGCCGGCTGGAACCACATCTCAGACGTGCCAGAAACGTGTTCATGAGATGCTGGAACCACACCCCGAACAGACGGATACCACCTGCCAGACCCGTCTGAAAAACCTGCCGAGCACGCCGGAGCCACCTGCTCGACTCGCCGGAACCACCTACCTGACATGCCCAAATCACCAGCCGGGTATGCCAGAACCACTTGGCGGACACTCCGGAATCATCTGCCGGACATGCCGGAACCAGCTCTCAGACACACCAGAACCACGTGCCGGAGACGCCGGAAGCACCTGCCGAGCATGCCGGAGCCACCTGCTCGACTCGCCAGAAACACCTGCCGGACCCGCCAAAATCACCTGCCGGGTACGCCAGAACCACCTGGCGGACACTCCGAAACCACCTGTCGCGCATGCCGGAACCACCTCTCAGACGTGCCGGAAGCACGTGCCGGACACGCCGGAATCACCTACCGGACAGACCGGAACCACCTGCCGAGCACGCCGGAGCCACCTGTTCGACTCGCTGGAACCACCTGCCGGACAGGCCCATATTAACTGCTGGCTATGCCAGAACCACCTGGGGGACGGTCCGGAATCACCTGCCAGCCATGGCGGAACCACCTCTCAGATGTACCAGAACCACCTGCCGGAGAAGCTGGAAACACGTCCTGGACAGTCTGGAACCACCTGCCGGCCAAGCCTGAACCACCTGCCAAGCACAACGGAACAACCTGCCAGACACGCCAAAATCACCTGCGTGTTATGCCAGAACCACTTGGAGGTATCTCTGGGATGACCTGCCGGGCATGCAGGAACCACCTCTCAGACATGCCAGAACCCCGTGCCAATGACCCCGGAAGCACCAGCCGAGCACGCCGGAACCACCTGCTCCACTCACCAGAACCACCTGCCGATCACGCAAAAATCACCTGCTGGCTACGCCACAACCAGTTGGTGAACTCTTTGGAATCAACTGCCACGCTTGCTGGAACCACCTGCCAGTGATGCCAAAATCACCTGCCAACTACGCCGGAACCGCTTGGCGGACACTGCGGAAACACCTGTCGGGCCGGCTGGAACCACATCTCAGACGTGCCAGTAACGTGTTCATGAGATGCTGGAACCACACCCCGAACAGACGGATACCACCTGCCAGAACCGCCTGAACCACCTGCTGAGCACGCCGGAACAACCTGCTCGACTAACCGGCACCACCTCCCTGACACACCAAAATCACCTGCTGGGTATGCCAGAACCACTTGGCGGACACTCCGGAATCATCTGCCGGACATGCCGGAACCAGCTCTCAGACACACCAGAACCAAGTGCCGGAGACGCCGGAAGCACCTGCCGAGCATGCCGGAGCCACCTGCTCGACTCGCCAGAAACACCTGCCGGACACGCCAAAATCACCTGCCGGGTATGCCAGAACCACCTGGCGGACACTACGGAATCACCTGCCGCTCATGCCGGAACCACCTCTCAGACGTGCCGGAAGCACGTGCCAGACACGCCGGAAACACCTACCGGACAGACCGGAACCACCTGCCAAGAACGCCGGAGCCACCTGTTCGACTCGCTGGAACCACCTGCCGGACAGGCCAATATCAACTGCTGGCTATGCCAGAACCACCTGGGGGACAGTCCGGGATCACCTGCCAGCCATGGCGGAACCACCTCTCAGACGTACCAGAACCACCTGCCGGAGAAGCTGGAAACACGTCCTGGACAGACTGGAACCACGTGACGGCCATGCCTGAACCACCTGCCGAGCACGGCAGAACCACCTTCCGGACACGCCAAAATCACCTGCGGGCTACGCCAGAACCACTTGGACGACTCTCCGAAATGACCTGCCGGGCATGTTGGAACCACCTCTCAGACGTGCCAGAAGCACGTGGCGGACAGTCCGGAATCACCTGTTGGGCATACGCAACCACCTCTGACACGTACCAGAACCACGTGCCGTGCACGCCGGAACCACCTACCGGACAGACCGGAATCAACTTTTGGGCATGCCGGAACCACCAGTCAGATGTGCCAGAAACACGTGCCGGAGACGCCGGAAGCACCTGCCGAGCACGTCGCAACCACCTGCTCAACTCGCCTGAACCACCTGCCGGACACGCCAAAATCACCTGCCCGCTACACCAGCACCACTTCGGGGACAAGCCGGAATCAAGTGAGGGGCATGCCGGCACAGCCTCTCAGACTGAACCTCGTGCCGGACACCACAGAACCACCTGCCGGACAGACCGGAACCACATGCCGGACACGCCGGAAACACCGGCTCGACCCGCCGGAACGACCGCTGCACATGCAAAATCACCTGCCGGCTACGCTGGAAACACTTGGCGAACACTCCGGAATCACCTGCCGGGCATGCCGGAACCACCTCTCAGATATGCCAGAACCACGTGCCAATGACCCCGGAAGCACCTGCCGAGCACGCCGGAACCACCTGCTCGACTCGCCAGAACCACCTGCCGGACACGCAGAAATCTCCTGCCGGCTACGCCACAACCAGTTGGGGAACACTTCGGAATCACCTGCTGGGCTTGCTGGAACCACCTGCCGGTCATGCCAAAATCACCTGGCGACTATGCCACAACCACTTGGCGAACACTCCGGAATCACTTGCCGGGCATGCAGGAACCACCTCTCAGACATGCCAGAACCCCGTGCCAATGACCCCGGAAGCACCAGCCGAGCACGCCGGAACCACCTGGTCGACTCGCCAGAACCACCTGCCGATCACGCAATAATCACCTGCCGGCTACGCCACAACCAGTTGGTGAACACTTTGGAATCACCTGCCACGCTTGCTGGAACCACCTGCCAGTCATGCCAAAATCACCTGCCAACTACGCCAGAACCGCTTGGCGGACACTGCGGAAACACCTGTCGGGCCGGCTGGAACCACATCTCAGACGTGCCAGAAACGTGTTCATGAGATGCTGGAACCACACCCCGAACAGACGGATACCACCTGCCAGAACCGCCTGAACCAGCTGCTGAGCACGCCGGAACCACCTGCTCGACTCACCGGTACCACCTCCCTGACACGCCAAAATCACCTGCTGGGTATGCCAGAACCACTTGGTGGACACTCCGGAATCATCTGACGGACATGCCGGAACCAGCTCTCAGACACACCAGAACCAAGTGCCGGAGACGCCGGAAGCACCTGCCGAGCATGCCGGAGCCACCTGCTCGACTCGCCAGAAACACCTGCCGGACACGCCAAAATCACCTGCCGGGTATGCCAGAACCACCTGGCAGACACTCCGGAGTCACCTGCCGCGCATGCCGGAACCACCTCTCAGACGTGCCGGAAGCACGTGCCAGACACGCCAGAAACACCTACCGGACAGACCGGAACCACCTGCCAAGAACGCCGGAGCCACCTGTTCGACTCGCTGGAACCACCTGCCGGACAGGCCAATATCAACTGCTGGCTATGCCAGAACCACCTGGGGGACAGTCCGGGATCACCTGCCAGCCATGGCGGAACCACCTCTCAGACGTACCAGAACCACCTGCCGGAGAAGCTGGAAACACGTCCTGGACAGACTGGAACCACGTGACGGCCATGCCTGAACCACCTGCCGAGCACGTCGCAACCACCTGCTCAACTCGCCTGAACCACCTGCCGGACACGCCAAAATCACCTGCCCGCTACACCAGCACCACTTCGGGGACAAGCCGGAATCACGTGAGGGGCATGCCGGCACAGCCTCTCAGACTGAACGTCGTGCCGGACACCACAGAACCACCTGCCGGACAGACCGGAACCACATGCCGGACACGCCGGAACCACCGGCTCGACCCGCCGGAACGACCGCTGGACATGCAAAATCACCTGCCGGCTACGCCAGAAACACTTGGCGAACACTCCGGAATCACCTGCCGGGCATGCCGGAACCACCTCTCAGATATGCCAGAACCACGTGCCAATGACCCCGGAAGCACCTGCCGAGCACGCCGGAACCACCTGCTCGACTCGCCAGAACCACCTGCCGGACACGCAAAAATCACCTGCCGGCTACGCCACAACCAGTTGGGGAACACTTCGGAATCACCTGCCGGGATTGCTGGAACCACCTGCCGGTCATGCCAAAATCACCTGCCAACTACGCCAGTACCACTTGGCGGACACTGTGGAAACACCTGTCGGGCCGGGCGGAACCACATCTCAGACGTGCCAGAACCATGTGCATGAGATGCTGGAACCACACCCCGAACAGACGGAAAACACCTGCCAGACCCGTGTGAACAACCTGCCGAGCACGCCGGAGCCACCTGCTCGACTCGCCGGAACCACCTACCTGACATGCCCAAATCACCAGCCGGGTATGCCAGAACCACTTGGCGGACACTCCGGAATCATCTGCCGGACATGCGGGAACCAGCTCTCAGACACACCAGAACCACGTGCCGGAGACGCAGGAAGCACCTGCCGAGCACGCCGGAGCCACCTGCTCCACTCGCCAGAACCACCGGGCAGACACTCCGAAATCACCTGTCGCGCATGCTGCAACCACCTCTCAGATGTGCCGGAAGCACGTGCCAGACACGCCGGAATCACCTACCGCACAGATGGAACCACCTGCCGAGCACGCCGGAGCCACCTGTTCGACTCGCTGGAACCACCTGCCGGACAGGCCAATATCAACTGCTGGCTATGCCAGAACCACCTGGGGGACGGTCCGGAATCGCCTGCGAGCCATGGCACAACCACCTCTCAGACGTACCAGAACCACCTGCCGGAGAAGCTGGAAACACGTCCTGGACAGTCTGGAACCACCTGCCGGCCAAGCCTGAACCACGTGCCAAGCACAACGGAACAACCTGCCAGACACGCCAAAATCACCTGCGTGTTATGCCAGAACCACTTGGAGGACTCTCTGGGATGACCTGCCGGGCATGCCGGAACCGCCTCTCAGACGTGCCAGAACCATGTGGCGGACAGTCCGGAATCACCTGTTGGGCATGCGCAACCACCTCTGAGACGTACCAGAACCACATGCCGTGCAGGCTGGAACCACCTACCGGACAGACCGGAATCACCTTTCGGGCATGCCGGAACCACCTGTCAGATGTGCCAGAAACACGTGCCGGAGACGCCGGAAGCACCTGCCAAGCACGTTGGAACCACCTGCTCAACTCGCCTGAACCACCTGCCGGACATGCCAAAATCACCTGCCGACTATGCCACAACCACTTGGCGAACACTCCGGAATCACTTGCCGGGCATGCAGGAACCACCTCTCAGACATGCCAGAACCCCGTGCCAATGACCCCGGAAGTACCAGCCGAGCACGCTGGAACCACCTGCTCGACTCGCCAGAACCACCTGCCGATCACGCAAAAATCACCTGCCGGCTACGCCACAACCAGTTGGTGAACACTTTGGAATCACCTGCCAGGCTTGCTGGAACCACCTGCCAGTCATGCCAAAATCACCTGCCAACTACGCCAGAACCGCTTGGCGGGCACTGCGGAAACACCTGTCGGGCCGGCTGGAACCACATCTCAGACGTGCCAGAAACGTGTTCATGAGATGCTGGAACCACACCCCGAACAGACGGATACCACCTGCCAGAACCGCCTGAACCAGCTGCTGAGCACGCCGGAACCACCTGCTCGACTCACCGGTACCACCTCCCTGACACGCCAAAATCACCTGCTGGGTATGCCATAACCACTTGGCGGACACTCCGGAATCATCTGCCGGACATGCCGGAACCAGCTCTCAGACACAGCAGAAGCAAGTGCCGGAGACGCCGGAAGCACCTGCAGAGCATGCCGGAGCCACCTGCTCGACTCGCCAGAAACACCTGCCGGACACGCCAAAATCACCTGCCGGGTATGCCAGAACCACCTGGCGGACACTACGGAATCACCTGCTGCGCATGCCGGAACCACCTCTCAGACGTGCCGGAAGCACGTGCCAGACACGCCGGAAACACCTACTGGACAGACCGGAACCACCTGCCAAGAACGCCGGAGCCACCTGTTCGACTCGCTGGAACCACCTGCCGGACAGGCCAATATCAACTGCTGGCTATGCCAGAACCACCTGGGGGACAGTCCGGGATCACCTGCCAGCCATGGCGGAACCACCTCTCAGACGTACCAGAACCACCTGCCGGAGAAGCTGGAAACACGTCCTGGACAGACTGGAACCACGTGACGGCCATGCCTGAACCACCTGCCGAGCACGGCGGAACCACCTGCCGGACACGCCAAAATCACCTGCGGGCTACGCCAGAACCACTTGGACGACTCTCCGAAATGACCTGCCGGGCATGTTGGAACCACCTCTCAGACGTGCCAGAAGCACGTGGCGGACAGTCCGGAATCACCTGTTGGGCATACGCAACCACCTCTGACACGTACCAGAACCACGTGCCGTGCACGCCGGAACCACCTACCGGACAGACCGGAATCAACTTTTGGGCATGCCGGAACCACCAGTCAGATGTGCCAGAAACACGTGCCGGAGACGCCGGAAGCACCTGCCGAGCACGTCACAACCACCTGCTCAACTCGCCTGAACCACCTGCCGGACACGCCAAAATCACCTGCCCGCTACACCAGCACCAGTTCGGGGACAAGCCGGAATCACGTGAGGGGCATGCCGGCACAGCCTCTCAGACTGAACCTCGTGCCGGACACCACAGAACCACGTGCCGGACAGACCGGAACCACCTGCCGGACACGCCGGAACCACCGGCTCGACCCGCCGGAACGACCGCTGGACATGCAAAATCACCTGCCGGCTACGCCGGAAACACTTGGCGAACACTCCGGAATCACCTGCCGGGCATGCCGGAACCACCTCTCAGATATGCCAGAACCACGTGCCAATGACCCCGGAAGCACCTGCCGAGCACGCCGGAACCACCTGCTCGACTCGCCAGAACCACCTGCCGGACACGCAAAAATCACCTGCCGGCTACGCCACAACCAGTTGGGGAACACTTCGGAATCACCTGCCGGGCTTGCTGGAACCACCTGCCGGTCATGCCAAAATCACCTGCCAACTACGCCAGTACCACTTGGCGGACACTGTGGAAACACCTGTCGGGCCGGCCGGAACCAACTCTCAGACGTACCAGAACCACCTGCCGGAGAAGCTGGAAACACGTCCTGGGCAGTCGGGAACCACCTGCCGGCCAAGCCTGAACCACCTGCCAAGCACATCGGAACAACCTGCCAGACACGCCAAAATCACCTGCGTGTTATGCCAGAACCACTTGGAGGACTCTCTGGGATGACCTGCCGGGCATGCCGGAACCGCCTCTCAGACGTGCCAGAACCATGTGGCGGACAGTCCGGAATCACCTGTTGGGCATGCGCAACCACCTCTGAGACGTACCAGAACCACATGCCGTGCAGGCTGGAACCACCTACCGGACAGACCGGAATCACCTTTCGGGCATGCCGGAACCACCTGTCAGATGTGCCAGAAACACGTGCCGGAGACGCCGGAAGCACCTGCCAAGCACGTTGGAACCACCTGCTCAACTCGCCTGAACCACCTGCCGGACATGCCAAAATCACCTGCCGACTATGCCACAACCACTTGGCGAACACTCCGGAATCACTTGCCGGGCATGCAGGAACCACCTCTCAGACATGCCAGAACCCCGTGCCAATGACCCCGGAAGCACCAGCCGAGCACGCCGGAACCACCTGCTCGACTCGCCAGAACCACCTGCCGATCACGCAAAAATCACCTGCCGGCTACGCCACAACCAGTTGGTGAACACTTTGGAATCACCTGCCAGGCTTGCTGGAACCACCTGCCAGTCATGCCAAAATCACCTGCCAACTACGCCAGAACCGCTTGGCGGACACTGCGGAAACACCTGTCGGGCCGGCTGGAACCACATCTCAGACGTGCCAGAAACGTGTTCATGATATGCTGGAACCACACCCCGAACAGACGGATACCACCTGCCAGAACCGCCTGAACCACCTGCTGAGCACGCTGGAACCACCTGCTCGACTCACCGGTACCACCTCCCTGACACGCCAAAATCACCTGCTGGGTATGCCAGAACCACTTGGCGGACACTCCGGAATCATCTGCCGGACATGCCGGAACCAGCTCTCAGACACACCAGAACCAAGTGCCGGAGACGCCGGAAGCACCTGCCGAGCATGCCGGAGCCACCTGCTCGACTCGCCAGAAACACCTGCCGGACACGCCAAAATCACCTGCCGGGTACGCCAGAACCACCTGGCGGACACTCCGGAGTCACCTGCCGCGCATGCCGGAACCACCTCTCAGACGTGCCGGAAGCACGTGCCGGACACGCCGGAATCACCTACCGGACAGACCGGAACCAACTGCCGAGCACACCGGAGCCACCTGTTCGACTCGCTGGAACCACCTTCCGGACAGGCCAATATCAACTGCTGGCTATGCCAGAACCACCTGGGGGACGGTCCGGAATCACCTGCCAGCCATGGCGGAACCACCTCTCAGACATACCAGAACCACCTGCCGGAGAAGCTGGAAACACGTCCTGGACAGTCTGGAACCACCTGCCGGCCAAGCCTGAACCGCCTGCCAAGCACAACGGAACAACCTGCCAGACACGCCAAAATCACCTGCGTGTTATGCCAGAACCACTTGGAGGACTCTCAGGGATGACCTTCCTGGCATGCCGGAACCACCTCTCAGACGTGCCAGAACCATGTGGCGGACAGTCCGGAATCACCTGTTGGGCATGCGCAACCACCTCTGAGACGTACCAGAACCACATGCCGTGCAGGCTGGAACCACCTACCGGACAGACCGGAATCACCTTTCGGGCATGCCGGAACCACCTGTCACATGTGCCAGAAACACGTGCCGGAGACGCCGGAAGCACCTGCCAAGCACGTTGGAACCACCTGCTGAACTCGCCTGAACCACCTGCTGGACATGCCAAAATCACCTGCCGACTATGCCAGAACCACCTGGCGAACACTCCGGAGTCACTTGCCGGGCATGCAGGAACCACCTCTCAGACGTGCCGGAAGCACGTGCCAGACACGCCGGAAACACCTACCGGACAGACCGGAACCACCTGCCAAGAACGCCGGAGCCACCTGTTCGACTCGCTGGAACCACCTGCCGGACAGGCCAATATCAACTGCTGGCTATGCCAGAACCACCTGGGGGACAGTCCGGGATCACCTGCCAGCCATGGCGGAACCACCTCTCAGACGTACCAGAACCACCTGCCGGAGAAGCTGGAAACACGTCCTGGACAGACTGGAACCACGTGACGGCCATGCCTGAACCACCTGCCGAGCACGGCAGAACCACCTGCCGGACACGCCAAAATCACCTGCGGGCTACGCCAGAACCACTTGGACGACTCTCCGAAATGACCTGCCGGGCATGTTGGAACCACCTCTCAGACGTGCCAGAAGCACGTGGCGGACAGTCCGGAATCACCTGTTGGGCATACGCAACCACCTCTGACACGTACCAGAACCACGTGCCGTGCACGCCGGAACCACCTACCGGACAGACCGGAATCAACTTTTGGGCATGCCGGAACCACCAGTCAGATGTGCCAGAAACACGTGCCGGAGACGCCGGAAGCACCTGCCGAGCACGTCGCAACCACCTGCTCAACTCGCCTGAACCACCTGCCGGACACGCCAAAATCACCTGCCCGCTACACCAGCACCAGTTCGGGGACAAGCCGGAATCACGTGAGGGGCATGCCGGCACAGCCTCTCAGACTGAACCTCGTGCCGGACACCACAGAACCACGTGCCGGACAGACCGGAACCACCTGCCGGACACGCCGGAACCACCGGCTCGACCCGCCGGAACGACCGCTGGACATGCAAAATCACCTGCCGGCTACGCCGGAAACACTTGGCGAACACTCCGGAATCACCTGCCGGGCATGCCGGAACCACCTCTCAGATATGCCAGAACCACGTGCCAATGACCCCGGAAGCACCTGCCGAGCACGCCGGAACCACCTGCTCGACTCGCCAGAACCACCTGCCGGACACGCAAAAATCACCTGCCGGCTACGCCACAACCAGTTGGGGAACACTTCGGAATCACCTGCCGGGCTTGCTGGAACCACCTGCCGGTCATGCCAAAATCACCTGCCAACTACGCCAGTACCACTTGGCGGACACTGTGGAAACACCTGTCGGGCCGGCCGGAACCAACTCTCAGACGTACCAGAACCACCTGCCGGAGAAGCTGGAAACACGTCCTGGGCAGTCGGGAACCACCTGCCGGCCAAGCCTGAACCACCTGCCAAGCACATCGGAACAACCTGCCAGACACGCCAAAATCACCTGCGTGTTATGCCAGAACCACTTGGAGGACTCTCTGGGATGACCTGCCGGGCATGCCGGAACCGCCTCTCAGACGTGCCAGAACCATGTGGCGGACAGTCCGGAATCACCTGTTGGGCATGCGCAACCACCTCTGAGACGTACCAGAACCACATGCCGTGCAGGCTGGAACCACCTACCGGACAGACCGGAATCACCTTTCGGGCATGCCGGAACCACCTGTCAGATGTGCCAGAAACACGTGCCGGAGACGCCGGAAGCACCTGCCAAGCACGTTGGAACCACCTGCTCAACTCGCCTGAACCACCTGCCGGACATGCCAAAATCACCTGCCGACTATGCCACAACCACTTGGCGAACACTCCGGAATCACTTGCCGGGCATGCAGGAACCACCTCTCAGACATGCCAGAACCCCGTGCCAATGACCCCGGAAGCACCAGCCGAGCACGCCGGAACCACCTGCTCAACTCGCCTGAACCACCTGCCGGACACGCCAAAATCACCTGCCCGCTACACCAGCACCACTTCGGGGACAAGGCGGAATCACGTGATGGGCATGCCGGCACAGCCTCTCAGACTGAACCTCGTGCCGGACACCACAGAACCACCTGCCGGACAGACCGGAACCACCTGCCGGACACGCCGGAACCACCGGCTCGACTCGCCGGAACAACCGCTGGACATGCAAAATCACCTGCCGGCTACGCCGGAAGCACTTGGCGAACACTCTGGAATCACCTGCCGGGCATGCCGGAACCACCTCTCAGATATGCCAGAACCACGTGCCAATGACCCGGGAAGCACCTGCCGAGCACGCCGGAACCACCTGCTCGACTCGCCAGAACCACCTGCCGATCACGCAAAAATCACCTGCCGGCTACGCCACAACCAGTTGGTGAACACTTTGGAATCACCTGCCAGGCTTGCTGGAACCACCTGCCAGTCATGCCAAAATCACCTGCCAACTACGCCAGAACCGCTTGGCGGACACTGTGGAAACACCTGTCGGGCCGGCTGGAACCACATCTCAGACGTGCCAGAAACGTGTTCATGAGATGCTGGAACCACACCCCGAACAGACGGATACCACCTGCCAGACCCGTCTGAAAAACCTGCCGAGCACGCC
Source organism: Equus przewalskii (assembly GCF_037783145.1). Lineage (NCBI taxonomy): Eukaryota > Metazoa > Chordata > Mammalia > Perissodactyla > Equidae > Equus > Equus przewalskii. The sequence goes on from NW_027227980.1 coordinate 39,591, forward strand.
GGAGCCACCTGCTCGACTCGCCGGAACCACCTACCTGACATGCCCAAATCACCAGCCGGGTATGCCAGAACCACTTGGCGGACACTCCGGAATCATCTGCCGGACATGCCGGAACCAGCTCTCAGACACACCAGAACCACGTGCCGGAGACGCCGGAAGCACCTGCCGAGCATGCCGGAGCCACCTGCTCGACTCGCCAGAAACACCTGCCGGACCCGCCAAAATCACCTGCCGGGTACGCCAGAACCACCTGGCGGACACTCCGAAACCACCTGTCGCGCATGCCGGAACCACCTCTCAGACGTGCCGGAAGCACGTGCCGGACACGCCGGAATCACCTACCGGACAGACCGGAACCACCTGCCGAGCACGCCGGAGCCACCTGTTCGACTCGCTGGAACCACCTGCCGGACAGGCCCATATTAACTGCTGGCTATGCCAGAACCACCTGGGGGACGGTCCGGAATCACCTGCCAGCCATGGCGGAACCACCTCTCAGATGTACCAGAACCACCTGCCGGAGAAGCTGGAAACACGTCCTGGACAGTCTGGAACCACCTGCCGGCCAAGCCTGAACCACCTGCCAAGCACAACGGAACAACCTGCCAGACACGCCAAAATCACCTGCGTGTTATGCCAGAACCACTTGGAGGTATCTCTGGGATGACCTGCCGGGCATGCAGGAACCACCTCTCAGACATGCCAGAACCCCGTGCCAATGACCCCGGAAGCACCAGCCGAGCACGCCGGAACCACCTGCTCCACTCACCAGAACCACCTGCCGATCACGCAAAAATCACCTGCTGGCTACGCCACAACCAGTTGGTGAACTCTTTGGAATCAACTGCCACGCTTGCTGGAACCACCTGCCAGTGATGCCAAAATCACCTGCCAACTACGCCGGAACCGCTTGGCGGACACTGCGGAAACACCTGTCGGGCCGGCTGGAACCACATCTCAGACGTGCCAGTAACGTGTTCATGAGATGCTGGAACCACACCCCGAACAGACGGATACCACCTGCCAGAACCGCCTGAACCACCTGCTGAGCACGCCGGAACAACCTGCTCGACTAACCGGCACCACCTCCCTGACACACCAAAATCACCTGCTGGGTATGCCAGAACCACTTGGCGGACACTCCGGAATCATCTGCCGGACATGCCGGAACCAGCTCTCAGACACACCAGAACCAAGTGCCGGAGACGCCGGAAGCACCTGCCGAGCATGCCGGAGCCACCTGCTCGACTCGCCAGAAACACCTGCCGGACACGCCAAAATCACCTGCCGGGTATGCCAGAACCACCTGGCGGACACTACGGAATCACCTGCCGCTCATGCCGGAACCACCTCTCAGACGTGCCGGAAGCACGTGCCAGACACGCCGGAAACACCTACCGGACAGACCGGAACCACCTGCCAAGAACGCCGGAGCCACCTGTTCGACTCGCTGGAACCACCTGCCGGACAGGCCAATATCAACTGCTGGCTATGCCAGAACCACCTGGGGGACAGTCCGGGATCACCTGCCAGCCATGGCGGAACCACCTCTCAGACGTACCAGAACCACCTGCCGGAGAAGCTGGAAACACGTCCTGGACAGACTGGAACCACGTGACGGCCATGCCTGAACCACCTGCCGAGCACGGCGGAACCACCTTCCGGACACGCCAAAATCACCTGCGGGCTACGCCAGAACCACTTGGACGACTCTCCGAAATGACCTGCCGGGCATGTTGGAACCACCTCTCAGACGTGCCAGAAGCACGTGGCGGACAGTCCGGAATCACCTGTTGGGCATACGCAACCACCTCTGACACGTACCAGAACCACGTGCCGTGCACGCCGGAACCACCTACCGGACAGACCGGAATCAACTTTTGGGCATGCCGGAACCACCAGTCAGATGTGCCAGAAACACGTGCCGGAGACGCCGGAAGCACCTGCCGAGCACGTCGCAACCACCTGCTCAACTCGCCTGAACCACCTGCCGGACACGCCAAAATCACCTGCCCGCTACACCAGCACCACTTCGGGGACAAGCCGGAATCAAGTGAGGGGCATGCCGGCACAGCCTCTCAGACTGAACCTCGTGCCGGACACCACAGAACCACCTGCCGGACAGACCGGAACCACATGCCGGACACGCCGGAAACACCGGCTCGACCCGCCGGAACGACCGCTGCACATGCAAAATCACCTGCCGGCTACGCTGGAAACACTTGGCGAACACTCCGGAATCACCTGCCGGGCATGCCGGAACCACCTCTCAGATATGCCAGAACCACGTGCCAATGACCCCGGAAGCACCTGCCGAGCACGCCGGAACCACCTGCTCGACTCGCCAGAACCACCTGCCGGACACGCAGAAATCTCCTGCCGGCTACGCCACAACCAGTTGGGGAACACTTCGGAATCACCTGCTGGGCTTGCTGGAACCACCTGCCGGTCATGCCAAAATCACCTGGCGACTATGCCACAACCACTTGGCGAACACTCCGGAATCACTTGCCGGGCATGCAGGAACCACCTCTCAGACATGCCAGAACCCCGTGCCAATGACCCCGGAAGCACCAGCCGAGCACGCCGGAACCACCTGCTCGACTCGCCAGAACCACCTGCCGATCACGCAAAAATCACCTGCCGGCTACGCCACAACCAGTTGGTGAACACTTTGGAATCACCTGCCAGGCTTGCTGGAACCACCTGAGAGTCATGCCAAAATCACCTGCCAACTACGCCAGAACCGCTTGGCGGACACTGCGGAAACACCTGTCGGGCCGGCTGGAACCACATCTCAGACGTGCCAGAAACGTGTTCATGAGATGCTGGAACCACACCCCGAACAGACGGATACCACCTGCCAGAACCGCCTGAACCAGCTGCTGAGCACGCCGGAACCACCTGCTCGACTCGCCAGAACCACCTGCCGGACACGCAGAAATCACCTGCCGGCTACGCCACAACCAGTTGGGGAACACTTCGGAATCACCTGCCGGGCTTGCTGGAACCACCTGCCGGTCATGCCAAAATCACCTGCCAACTACGCCAGTACGACTTGGCGGACACTGTGGAAACACCTGTCGGGCCGGCCGGAACCACATCTCAGACGTGCCAGAACCATGTGCATGAGATGCTGGAACCACACCGCGAACAGACGGAAAACACCTTCCAGACCCTTCTGAACAACCTGCCGAGCACGCCGGAGCTACCTGCTCGACTCACCGGAACCACCTACCTGACATGCCAAAACCACCAGCCGGGTATAGCAGAACCACTTGGCGGACACTCCGAAATCACGTGTCGCGCATGCCGGAACCACCTCTCAGACGTGCCGGAAGCACGTGCCGGACACGCCGGAATCACCTACCGGAAAGACCGGAATCACCTGCCGAGCATGCGGAGCCACCTGTGCGACTCACCGGAACCACCTACCTGACATGCCAAAATCACCAGCCGCGTAGGCCAGAACCACTTGGCGGACACTCCGGAATCATCTGCCGGACATGCCGGAACCAGCTCTAAGACACACCAGAACCACGTGCCGGAGACGCCGGAAGCACCTGCCGAGCATGCCGGAGCCACCTGCTCGACTCGCCAGAAACACCTGCCGGACACGCCACAATCACCTGCCGGGTACGCCAGAACCACCTGGCGGACACTCCGAAATCACCTGTCGCTCATGCCGGAACCACCTCTCAGACGTGCCGGAAGCACGTGCCGGACACGCCGGAATCGCCTACCGGACAGACCGGAACCACCTGCCGAGCACGCCGGAGCCACCTGTGCGACTCGCTGGAACCACCTGCCGGACAGGCCAATATCAACTGCTGGCTATGCCAGAACCACCTGGGGGACGGTCCGGGATCACCTGCCAGCCATGGCGGAACCACCTCTCAGACGTACCAGAACCACCTGCCGGAGAAGCTGGAAACACGTCCTGGACAGACTGGAACCACGTGACGGCCATGCCTGAACCACCTGCCGAGCACGGCGGAACCACCTGCCGGACACGCCAAAATCACCTGCGGGCTACGCCAGAACCACTTGGACGACTCTCCGAAATGACCTGCCGGGCATGTTGGAACCACCTCTCAGACGTGCCAGAAGCACGTGGCGGACTGTCCGGAATCACCTGTTGGGCATACGCAACCACCTCTGACACGTACCAGAACCACGTGCCGTGCACGCCGGAACCACCTACCGGACAGACCGGAGTCAACTTTTGGGCATGCCGGAACCACCAGTCAGATGTGCCAGAAACACGTGCCGGAGACGCCGGAAGCACCTGCCGAGCACGTCGCAACCACCTGCTCAACTCGCCTGAACCACCTGCCGGACACGCCAAAATCACCTGCCCGCTACACCAGCACCACTTCGGGGACAAGCCGGAATCACGTGAGGGGCATGCCGGCACAGCCTCTCAGACTGAACGTCGTGCCGGACACCACAGAACCACCTGCCGGACAGACCGGAACCACCTGCCGGACACGCCGGAACCACCAGCTCGACCCGCCGGAACTACCGCTGGACATGCAAAATCACCTGCCGGCTACGCAAGAAACACTTCGCGAACACTCCGGAATCACCTGCCGGGCATGCCGGATCCACCTCTCAGATATGCCAGAACCACGTGCCAATGACCCCGGAAGCACCTGCCGAGAACCCCGGAACCACTTGCTCGACTCGCCAGAACCACCTGCCGGACACGCAAAAATCACCTGCCGGCTACGCCACAACCAGTTGGGGAACAGTTCGGAATAACCTGCCGGGCTTGCTGGAACCACCTGCCGGTCATGCCAAAATCACCTACCAAGTACGCCAGTACCACTTGGCGGACACTGTGGAAACACCTGTCGGGCCGGCCGGAACCACATCTCAGACGTGCCAGAACCATGAGCATGAGATGCTGGAACCACACCCCGAACAGACGGAAAACACCTGCCAGACCCGTCTGAACAACCTGCCGAGCACGCCGGAGCCACCTGCTCGACTCGCCGGAACCACCTACCTGACATGCCCAAATCACCAGCCGGGTATGCCAGAACAACTTGGCGGACACTCCGGAATCATCTGCCAGACATGCCGAAACCAGCTCTCAGACACACCAGAACCACGTGCCGGAGACACCGGAAGCACCTGCCGAGCATGCCGGAGCCACCTGCTCGACTCGCCAGAAACATCTGCCGGACACGCCAAAATCACCTGCCGGGTACGCCGGAACCACCTGGCGGACACTCCGAAATCACCTGTCGCACATGTCGGAACCACCTCTCTGACGTGCCGGAAGCACGTGCCGGACACGCCGGAATCACCTACCGGACTGACCGGAACCACCTGCCGAGCACGCCGGAGCCACCTGTTCGACTCGCTGGAACCACCTGCCGGACTGGCCAATATCAACTGCTGGCTATGCCAGAACCACCTGGGGGATGATCCGGAATCACCTGCCAGCCATGGCGGAACCACCTCTCAGACGTACCAGAACCACCTGCCGGAGAAGCTGGAAACACGTCCTGGACAGTCTGGAACCACCTGCCGGCCAAGCCTGAACCACCTGCCAAGCACAACGGAACAACCTGCCAGACACGCCAAAATCACCTGCGTGTTATGCCAGAACCACTTGGAGGACTCTCTGGGATGACCTGCCGGGCATGCCGGAACCACCTCTCAGACGTGCCAGAACCATGTGGCGCACAGTCCGGAATCACCTGTTGGGCATGCACAACCACCTGTGAGACGTACCAGAACCACATGCCGTGCAGGCTGGAACCACCTACCGGACAGACCGGAATCACCTTTCGGGCATGCCGGAACCACCTGTCAGATGTGCCAGAAACAGGTGCCGGAGAACGCCGGAAGCACCTGCCAAGCACGTTGGAACCACCTGCTCAACTCGCCTGAACCACCTGCCGGACATGCCAAAGTCACCTGCCGACTATGCCAGAACCACTTGGCGAACACTCCGGAATCACTTGCCGGGCATGCAGGAACCACCTCTCAGACATGCCAGAACCCCGTGCCAATGACCCCGGAAGCACCAGCCGAGCACGCCGGAACCACCTGCTCGACTCGCCAGAACCACCTGCCGATCACGCAAAAATCACCTGCCGGCTACGCCACAACCAGTTGGTGAACACTTTGGAATCACCTGCCAGGCTTGCTGGAACCACCTGCCAGTCATGCCAAAATCACCTGCCAACTACGCCAGAACCGCTTGGCGGACACTGCGGAAACACCTGTCGGGCCGGCTGGAACCACATCTCAGACGTGCCAGAAACGTGTTCATGAGATGCTGGAACCACACCCCGAACAGACGGATACCCCCTGCCAGAACCGCCTGAACCACCTGCTGAGCACGCCGGAACCACCTGCTCGACTCACCGGTACCACCTCCCTGACACGCCAAAATCACCTGCTGGGTATGCCAGAACCACTTGGCGGACACTCCGGAATCATCTGCCGGACATGCCGGAACCAGCTCTCAGACACACCAGAACCAAGTGCCGGAGACGCCTGAAGCACATGCCGAGCATGCCGGAGCCACCTGCTCGACTCGCCAGAAACACCTGCCGGACACGCCAAAATCACCTGCCGGGTATGCCAGAACCACCTGGCGGACACTACGGAATCACCTGCCGCGCATGCCGGAACCACCTCTCAGACGTGCCGGAAGCACGTGCCAGACACGCCGGAAACACCTACCGGACAGACCGGAACCACCTGCCAAGAACGCCGGAGCCACCTGTTCGACTCGCTGGAACCACCTGCCGGACAGGCCAATATCAACTGCTGGCTATGCAAGAACCACCTGGGGGACGGTCCGGGATCACCAGCCAGCCATGGCGGAACCACCTCTCAGACGTACCAGAACCACCTGCCGGAGAAGCTGGAAACACGTCCTGGACAGACTGGAACCACGTGACGGCCATGCCTGAACCACCTGCCGAGCACGGCGGAACCACCTGCCGGACACGCCAAAATCACCTGCGGGCTACGCCAGAACCACTTGGACGACTCTCCGAAATGACATGCCGGGCATGTTGGAACCACCTATCAGACGTGCCAGAAGCACGTGGCGGACAGTCCGGAATCACCTGTTGGGCATACGCAACCACCTCTGACACGTACCAGAACCACGTGCCGTGCACGCCGGAACCACCTACCGGACAGACCGGAATCAACTTTTGGGCATGCCTGAACCACCAGTCAGATGTGCCAGAAACACGTGCCGGAGACGCCGGAAGCACCTGCCGAGCACGTCGCAACCACCTGCTCAACTCGCCTGAACCACCTGCCGGACACGCCAAAATCACCTGCCCGCTACACCAGCACCACTTCGGGGACAAGCCAGAATCACGTGAGGGGCATGCCGGCACAGCCTCTCAGACTGAACGTCGTGCCGGACACCACAGAACCACCTGCCGGACAGACCGGAACCACCTGCCGGACACGCCGGAACCACCGGCTCGACCCGCCGGAACGACCGCTGGACATGCAAAATCACCTGCCGGCTACGCCGGAAACACTTGGCGAACACTCCGGAATCACCTGCCGGGCATGCCGGAACCACCTCTCAGATATGCCAGAACCACGTGCCAATGACCCCGGAAGCACCTGCCGAGCACGCCGGAACCACCTGCTCGACTCGCCAGAACCACCTGCCGGACAGGCAGAAATCACCTGCCGGCTACGCCACAACCAGTTGGGGAACACTTCGGAATCACCTGCCGGGCTTGCTGGAACCACCTGCCGGTCATGCCAAAATCACCTGCCAACTACGCCAGTACGACTTGGCGGACACTGTGGAAACACCTGTCGGGCCGGCCGGAACCACATCTCAGACGTGCCAGAACCATGTGCATGAGATGCTGGAACCACACCGCGAACAGACGGAAAACACCTTCCAGACCCTTCTGAACAACCTGCCGAGCACGCCGGAGCTACCTGCTCGACTCACCGGAACCACCTACCTGACATGCCAAAACCACCAGCCGGGTATGCCAGAACCACTTGGCGGACACTCCGGAATCATCTGCCAGACATGCCGGAACCAGCTCTCAGACACACCAGAACCACGAGCCGGAGACGCCGGAAGCACCTGCCGAGCATGCCGGAGCCACCTGCTCGACTCGCAAGAAACATCTGCCGGACACGCCAAAATCACCTGCCGGGTACGCCGGAACCACCTGGCGGACACTCCGAAATCACCTGTCGCACATGTCGGAACCACCTCTCTGACGTGCCGGAAGCACGTGCCGGACACGCCGGAATCACCTGCCGAGCACGTCGCAACCACCTGCTCAACTCGCCTGAGCCACCTGCCGGACACGCCATAATCAGCTGCCCGCTACACCAGCACCACTTCGGGGACAAGCCGGAATCACGTGAGGGGCATGCCGGCACAGCCTCTCAGACTGAACGTCGTGCCGGACACCACAGAACCACCTGCCGGACACGCCGGAACCACCGGCTCGACCCGCCGGAACGACCGCTGGACATGCAAAATCAGCTGCCGGCTATGCCGGAAACACTTGGCGAACACTCCGGAATCACCTGCCGAGCATGCCGGAACCACCTCTCAGACATGCCAGAACCCCGTGCCAATGACCCCGGAAGCACCAGCCGAGCACGCCGGAACCACCTGCTCGACTCGCCAGAACCACCTGCCGATCACGCAAAAATCACCTGCCGGCTACGCCACAACCAGTTGGTGAACACTTTGGAATCACCTGCCAGGCTTGCTGGAACCACCTGCCAGTCATGCCAAAATCACCTGCCAAATACGCCAGAACCGCTTGGCGGACACTGCGGAAACACCTGTCGGGCCGGCTGGAACCACATCTCAGACGTGCCAGAAACGTGTTCATGAGATGCTGGAACCACACCCCGAACAGACGGATACCACCTGCCAGAACCGCCTGAACCACCTGCCGAGCACGCCGGAACCACCTGCTCGACTCACCGGTACCACCTCCCTGACACGCCAAAATCACCTGCTGGGTATGCCAGAACCACTTGGCGGACACTCCGGAATCATCTGCCGGACATGCCGGAACCAGCTCTCAGACACACCAGAACCAAGTGCCGGAGACGCCGGAAGCACCTGCCGAGCATGCCGGAGCCACCTGCTCGACTCGCCAGAAACACCTGCCGGACACGCCAAAATCACCTGCCAGGTATGCCAGAACCACCTGGCGGACACTACGGAATCACCTGCCGCGCATGCCGGAACCACCTCTCAGACGTGCCGGAAGCACGTGCCAGACACGCCGGAAACACCTACCGGACAGACCGGAACCACCTGCCAAGAACGCCGGAGCCACCTGTTCGACTCGCTGGAACCACCTGCCGGACAGGCCAATATCAACTGCTGGCTATGCAAGAACCACCTGGGGGACGGTCCGGGATCACCTGCCAGCCATGGCGGAACCACCTCTCAGACGTACCAGAACCACCTGCCGGAGAAGCTGGAAACACGTCCTGGACAGACTGGAACCACGTGACGGCCATGCCTGAACCACCTGCCGAGCACGGCGGAACCACCTGCCGGACACGCCAAAATCACCTGCGGGCTACGCCAGAACCTCTTGGACGACTCTCCGAAATGACCTGCCGGGCATGTTGGAACCACCTCTCAGACGTGCCAGAAGCACGTGGCGGACAGTCCGGAATCACCTGTTGGGCATACGCAACCACCTCTGACACGTACCAGAACCACGTGCCGTGCACGCCGGAACCACCTACCGGACAGACCGGAATCAACTTTTGGGCATGCCGGAACCACCAGTCAGATGTGCCAGAAACACGTGCCGGAGACGCCGGAAGCACCTGCCGAGCACGTCGCAACCACCTGCTCAACTCGCCTGAACCACCTGCCGGACATGCCAAAATCACCTGCCCGCTACACCAGCACCACTTCGGGGACAAGCAGGAATCACGTGATGGGCATGCCGGCACAGCCTCTCAGACTGAACCTCGTGCCGGACACCACAGAACCACCTGCCGGACAGACCGGAACCACCTGCCGGACACGCCGGAACCACCGGCTCGACTCGCCGGAACGACCGCTGGACATGCTAAATCACCTGCCGACTACGCCAGAAACACTTGGCGAACACTCCGGAATCACCTGCCGGGCATGCCAGAACCACCTCTCAGATATGCCAGAACCACGTGCCAATGACCCCGGAAGCACCTGCCGAGAACGCCGGAACCACCTGCTCGACTCGCCAGAACAACCTGCCGGACACGCAAAAATCACCTGCCGGCTACGCCACAACCAGTTGGGGAACAGTTCGGAATCACCTGCCGGGCTTGCTGGAACCACCTGCCGGTCATGCCAAAATCACCTACCAAGTACGCCAGTACCACTTGGCGGACACTGTGGAAACACCTGTCGGGCCGGCCGGAACCACATCTCAGACGTGCCAGAACCATGAGCATGAGATGCTGGAACCACACCCCGAACAGTCGGAAAACACCTGCCAGACCCGTCTGAACAACCTGCCGAGCATGCCGGAGCCACCTGCTCGACTCGCCGGAACCACCTACCTGACATGCCCAAATCACCAGCCGGGTATGCCAGAACCACTTGGCGGACACTCCGGAATCATCTGCCAGACATGCCGGAACCAGCTCTCAGACACACCAGAACCACGTGCCGGAGACACCGGAAGCACCTGCCGAGCATGCCGGAGCCACCTGCTCGACTCGCAAGAAACATCTGCCGGACACGCCAAAATCACCTGCCGGGTACGCCGGAACCACCTGGCGGACACTCCGAAATCACCTGTCGCACATGTCGGAACCACCTCTCTGACGTGCCGGAAGCACGTGCCGGACACGCCGGAATCACCTGCCGAGCACGTCGCAACCACCTGCTCAACTCGCCTGAGCCACCTGCCGGACACGCCATAATCAGCTGCCCGCTACACCAGCACCACTTCGGGGACAAGCCGGAATCACGTGAGGGGCATGCCGGCACAGCCTCTCAGACTGAACGTCGTGCCGGACACCACAGAACCACCTGCCGGACAGACCGGAACCACCTGCCGGACACGCCGGAACCACCGGCTCGACCCGTCGGAACGACCGCTGGACATGCAAAATCAGCTGCCGGCTATGCCGGAAACACTTGGCGAACACTCCGGAATCACCTGCCGAGCATGCCGGAACCACCTCTCAGACATGCCAGAACCCCGTGCCAATGACCCCGGAAGCACCAGCCGAGCACGCCGGAACCACCTGCTCGACTCGCCAGAACCACCTGCCGATCACGCAAAAATCACCTGCCGGCTACGCCACAACCAGTTGGTGAACACTTTGGAATCACCTGCCACGCTTGCTGGAACCACCTGCCAGTCATGCCAAAATCACCTGCCAACTACGCCAGAACCGCTTGGCGGACACTGCGGAAACACCTGTCGGGCCGGCTGGAACCACATCTCAGACGTGCCAGAAACGTGTTCATGAGATGCTGGAACCACACCCCGAACAGACGGATACCACCTGCCAGAACCGCCTGAACCACCTGCTGAGCACGCCGGAACCACCTGCTCGACTCACCGGTACCACCTCCCTGACACGCCAAAATCACCTGCTGGGTATGCCAGAACCACTTGGCGGACACTCCGGAATCATCTGCCGGACATGCCGGAACCAGCTCTCAGACACACCAGAACCAAGTGCCGGAGACGCCGGAAGCACCTGCCGAGCATGCCGGAGCCACCTGCTCGACTCGCCAGAAACACCTGCCGGACACGCCAAAATCACCTGCCGGGTATGCCAGAACCACCTGGCGGACACTCCGGAGTCACCTGCCGCGCATGCCGGAACCACCTCTCAGACGTGCCGGAAGCACGTGCCAGACACGCCGGAAACACCTACCGGACAGACCGGAACCACCTGCCAAGAACGCCGGAGCCACCTGTTCGACTCGCTGGAACCACCTGCCGGACAGGCCAATATCAACTGCTGGCTATGCCAGAACCACCTGGGGGACAGTCCGGGATCACCTGCCAGCCATGGCGGAACCACCTCTCAGACGTACCAGAACCACCTGCCGGAGAAGCTGGAAACACGTTCTGGACAGACTGGAACCACGTGACGGCCATGCCTGAACCACCTGCCGAGCACGGCGGAACCACCTGCCGGACACGCCAAAATCACCTGCGGGCTACGCCAGAACCACTTGGACGACTCTCCGAAATGACCTGCCGGGCATTTTGGAACCACCTCTCAGAAGTGCCAGAAGCACATGGCGGACAGTCCGGAATGACCTGTTGGGCATACGCAACCACCTCTGAGACGTACCAGAACCACGTGCCGTGCACGCCGGAACCACCTACCGGACAGACCGGAATCAACCTTTGGGCATGCCGGAACCACAAGTCAGATGTGCCAGAAACACGTGCCGGAGATGCCGGAAGCACCTGCCGAGCACGTCGCAACCACCTGCTCAACTCGCCTGAACCACCTGCCGGACACGCCAAAATCACCTGCCTGCTACACCAGCACCACTTCGGGGACAAGGCGGAATCACGTGAGGGGCATGCCGGCACAGCCTCTCAGACTGAACCTCGTGCCGGACGCCACAGAACCACGTGCCGGACAGACCGGAACCACCTGCCGGACACGCCGGAACCACCGGCTCGACCCGCCGGAACGACCGCTGGACATGCAAAATCACCTGCCGGCTACGCCGGAAACACTTGGCGAACACTCCGGAATCACCTGCCGGGCATGCCGGAACCACCTCTCAGATATGCCAGAACCACGTGCCAATGACCCCGGAAGCACCTGCCGAGCACGCCGGAACCACCTGCTCGACTCGCCAGAACCACCTGCCGGACACGCAGAAATCACCTGCCGGCTACGCCACAACCAGTTGGGGAACACTTCAGAATCACCTGCCGGGCTTGCTGGAACCACCTGCCGGTCATGCCAAAATCACCTGCCAACTACGCCAGTACCACTTGGCGGACAATGTGGAAACACCTGTCGGGCCGGCCGGAACCACATCTCAGACGTGCCAGAACCATGTGCATGAGATGCTGGAACCACACCGCGAACAGACGGAAAACACCTGCCAGACCCTTCTGAACAACCTGCCGAGCACGCCGGAGCCACCTGCTCGACTGACCGGAACCACCTACCTGACATGCCAAAATCACCAGCTGGGTATGCCAGAACCACTTGGCGGACACTCCGAAATCACCTGTCGCGCATGCCGGAACCACCTCTCAGACGTGCCGGAAGCACGTGCCGGGCACGCCGGAATCACCTACCTGACAGACCGGAATCACCTGCCGAGCATGCCGGAGCCACCTGTGCGACTCACCGGAACCACCTACCTGACATGCCAAAATCACCAGCCGGGTATGCCAGAACCACTTGGCGGACACTCCGGAATCATCTGCCGGACATGCCGGAACCAGCTCTCAGACACACCAGAACCACGTGCCGGAGACGCCGGAAGCACCTGCCGAGCATGCCGGAGCCACCTGCTCGACTCGCCAGAAACACCTGCCGGACACGCCAAAATCACCTGCCGGGTACGCCAGAACCACCTGGCGGACACTCCGAAATCACCTGTCGCGCATGCCGGAACCACCTCTCAGACGTGCCGGAAGCACGTGACGGACACGCCGGAATCGCCTACCGGACACACCGGAACCACCTGCCGAGCACGCCGGAGCCACCTGTGCGACTCGCTGGAACCACCTGCAGGACAGGCCAATATCAACTGCTGGCTATGCCAGAACCACCTGGGGGACGGTCCGGAATCACCTGCCAGCCATGGCGGAACCACCTCTCAGACGTACCAGAACCACCTGCCGGAGAAGCTGGAAACACGTCCTGGACAGTCTGGAACCACCTGCCGGCCAAGCCTGAACCACCTGCCAAGCACAACGGAACAACCTGCCAGACACGCCAAAATCACCTGCGTGTTATGCCAGAACCACTTGGAGGACTCTCTGGGATGACCTGCCGGGCATGCCGGAACCACCTCTCAGACGTGCCAGAACCATGTGGCGGACAGTCCGGAATCACCTGTTGGGCATGCACAACCACCTCTGAGACGTACCAGAACCACATGCCGTGCAGGCTGGAACCACCTACCGGACAGACCGGAATCACCTTTCGGGCATGCCGGAACCACCTGTCAGATGTGCCAGAAACACGTGCCGGAGACGCCGGAAGCACCTGCCAAGCACGTCGCAACCACCTGCTCAACTCGCCTGAACCACCTGCCGGACACGCCAAAATCACCTGCCCGCTACACCAGCACCACTTCGGGGACAAGCCGGAATCACGTGAGGGGCATGCCGGCACAGCCTCTCAGACTGAACGTCGTGCCAGCCACCACAGAACCACCTGCCGGACAGACCGGAACCACCTGCCGGACACGCCGGAACCACCGGCTCGACCCGCCGGAACGACCGCTGGACATGCGAAATCACCTGCCGGCTACGCCAGAAACACTTGGCGAACACTCCGGAATCACCTGCCGGGCATGCCGGAACCACCTTTCAGATATGCCAGAACCACGTGCCAATGACCCCGGAAGCACCTGCCGAGCACGCCGGAACCACCTGCTCGACTCGCCAGAACCACCTGCCGGACACGCAAAAATCACCTGCCGGCTACGCCACAACCAGTTGGGGAACACTTCGGAATCACCTGCCGGGCTTGCTGGAACCACCTGCCGGTCATGCCAAAATCACCTACCAACTACGCCAGTACCACTTGGCGGACACTGTGGAAACACCTGTCGGGCCGGCCGGAACCACATCTCAGACGTGCCAGAACCATGTGCATGAGATGCTGGAACCACACCCCGAACAGACGGAAAACACCTGCCAGACCCGTGTGAACAACCTGCCGAGCACGCCGGAGCCACCTGCTCGACTCGCCGGAACCACCTACCTGACATGCCCAAATCACCAGCCGGGTATGCCAGAACCACTTGGCAGACACTCCGGAATCATCTGCCGGACATGCCGGAACCAGCTCTCAGACACACCAGAACCATGTGCCGGAGACGCCGGAAGCACCTGCCGAGCATGCCGGAGCCACCTGCTCGACTCGCCAGAAACACCTGCCGGACAGGCCAAAATCACCTGCCGGGTACGCCGGAACCACCTGGCAGACACTCCGAAATCACCTGTCGCACATGTCGGAACCACCTCTCAGACGTGCCGGAAGCACGTGCCGGACACGCCGGAATCACCTACCGGACAGACCGGAACCACCTGCCGAGCACGCCGGAGCCACCTGTTCGACTCGCTGGAACCACCTGCCGGACAGGCCAATATCAACTGCTGGCTATGCCAGAACCATCTGGGGGATGGTCCGGAATCACCTACCAGCCATGGCGGAACCACCTCTCAGACGTACCAGAACCACCTGCCGGAGAAGCTGGAAACACGTCCTGGACAGTCTGGAACCACCTGCCGGCCAAGCCTGAACCATCTGCCAAGCACAAGGGAACAACCAGCCAGACACGCCAAAATCACCTGCGTGTTATGCCAGAACCACTTGGAGGACTCTCTGGGATGACCTGCCGGGCATGCCGGAACCACCTCTCAGACGTGCCAGAACCATGTGGCGCACAGTCCGGAATCACCTGTTGGGCATGCGCAACCACCTCTGAGACGTACCAGAACCACATGCCGTGCAGGCTGGAACCACCTACCGGACAGACCGGAATCACCTTTCGGGCATGCCGGAACCACCTGTCAGATGTGCCAGAAACATGTGTCGGAGACGCCGGAAGCACCTGCCAAGCACGTTGGAACCACCTGCTCAACTCGCCTGAACCACCTGCCGGACATGCCAAAGTCACCTGCCGACTATGCCAGAACCACTTGGCGAACACTCCGGAATCACTTGCCGGGCATGCAGGAACCACCTCTCAGACATGCCAGAACCCCGTGCCAATGACCCCGGAAGCACCAGCCGAGCACGCCGGAACCACCTGCTCGACTCGCCAGAACCACCTGCCGATCACGCAAAAATCACCTGCCGGCTACGCCACAACCAGTTGGTGAACACTTTGGAATCACCTGCCACGCTTGCTGGAACCACCTGCCAGTCATGCCAAAATCACCTGCCAACTACGCCAGAACCGCTTGGCGGACACTGCGGAAACACCTGTCGGGCCGGCTGGAACCACATCTCAGACGTGCCAGAAACGTGTTCATGAGATGCTGGAACCACACCCCGAACAGACGGATACCACCTGCCAGAACCGCCTGAACCAGCTGCTGAGCACGCCGGAACCACCTGCTCGACTCACCGGTACCACCTCCCTGACACGCCAAAATCACCTGCTGGGTATGCCAGAACCACTTGGCGGACACTCCGGAATCATCTGCCGGACATGCCGGAACCAGCTCTCAGACACACCAGAACCAAGTGCCGGAGACGCCGGAAGCACCTGCCGAGCATGCCGGAGCCACCTGCTCGACTCGCCAGAAACACCTGCCGGACACGCCAAAATCACCTGCCGGGTATGCCAGAACCACCTGGCGGACACTCCGGAGTCACCTGCCGCGCATGCCGGAACCACCTCTCAGACGTGCCGGAAGCACGTGCCAGACACGCCGGAAACACCTACCGGACAGACCGGAACCACCTGCCAAGAACGCCGGAGCCACCTGTTCGACTCGCTGGAACCACCTGCCGGACAGGCCAATATCAACTGCTGGCTATGCCAGAACCACCTGGGGGACAGTCCGGGATCACCTGCCAGCCATGGCGGAACCACCTCTCAGACGTACCAGAACCACCTGCCGGAGAAGCTGGAAACACGTTCTGGACAGACTGGAACCACGTGACGGCCATGCCTGAACCACCTGCCGAGCACGGCGGAACCACCTGCCGGACACGCCAAAATCACCTGCGGGCTACGCCAGAACCACTTGGACGACTCTCCGAAATGACCTGCCGGGCATTTTGGAACCACCTCTCAGAAGTGCCAGAAGCACATGGCGGACAGTCCGGAATGACCTGTTGGGCATACGCAACCACCTCTGAGACGTACCAGAACCACGTGCCGTGCACGCCGGAACCACCTACCGGACAGACCGGAATCAACGTTTGGGCATGCCGGAACCACAAGTCAGATGTGCCAGAAACACGTGCCGGAGATGCCGGAAGCACCTGCCGAGCACGTCGCAACCACCTGCTCAACTCGCCTGAACCACCTGCCGGACACGCCAAAATCACCTGCCTGCTACACCAGCACCACTTCGGGGACAAGGCGGAATCACGTGAGGGGCATGCCGGCACAGCCTCTCAGACTGAACCTCGTGCCGGACACCACAGAACCACCTGCCGGACAGACCGGAACCACCTGCCGGACACGCCGGAACCACCGGCTCGACCCGCCGGAACGACCGCTGGACATGCAAAATCACCTGCCGGCTACGCCGCAAACACTTGGCGAACACTCCGGAATCACCTGCCGGGCATGCCGGAACCACCTCTCAGATATGCCAGAACCACGTGCCAATGACCCCGGAAGCACCTGCCGAGCACGCCGGAACCACCTGCTCGACTCGCCAGAACCACCTGCCGGACACGCAGAAATCACCTGCCGGCTACGCCACAACCAGTTGGGGAACACTTCGGAATCACCTGCCGAGCTTGCTGGAACCACCTGCCGGTCATGCCAAAATCACCTGCCAACTACGCCAGTACCACTTGGCGGACAATGTGGAAACATCTGTCGGGCCGGCCGGAACCACATCTCAGACGTGCCAGAACCATGTGCATGAGATGCTGGAACCACACCGCGAACAGACGGAAAACACCTGCCAGACCCTTCTGAACAACCTGCCGAGCACGCCGGAGCCACCTGCTCGACTCACCGGAACCACCTACCTGACATGCCAAAATCACCAGCTGGGTATGCCAGAACCACTTGGCGGACACTCCGAAATCACCTGTCGCGCATGCCGGAACCACCTCTCAGACGTGCCGGAAGCACGTGCCGGGCACGCCGGAATCACCTACCTGACAGACCGGAATCACCTGCCGAGCATGCCGGAGCCACCTGTGCGACTCACCGGAACCACCTACCTGACATGCCAAAATCACCAGCCGGGTATGCCAGAACCACTTGGCGGACACTCCGGAATCATCTGCCGGACATGCCGGAACCAGCTCTCAGACACACCAGAACCACGTGCCGGAGACGCCGGAAGCACCTGCCGAGCATGCCGGAGCCACCTGCTCGACTCGCCAGAAACACCTGCCGGACACGCCAAAATCACCTGCCGGGTACGCCAGAACCACCTGGCGGACACTCCGAAATCACCTGTCGCGCATGCCGGAACCACCTCTCAGACGTGCCGGAAGCACGTGACGGACACGCCGGAATCGCCTACCGGACACTCCGGAACCACCTGCCGAGCACGCCGGAGCCACCTGTGCGACTCGCTGGAACCACCTGCAGGACAGGCCAATATCAACTGCTGGCTATGCCAGAACCACCTGGGGGACGGTCCGGAATCACCTGCCAGCCATGGCGGAACCACCTCTCAGACGTACCAGAACCACCTGCCGGAGAAGCTGGAAACACGTCCTGGACAGTCTGGAACCACCTGCCGGCCAAGCCTGAACCACCTGCCAAGCACAACGGAACAACCTGCCAGACACGCCAAAATCACCTGCGTGTTATGCCAGAACCACTTGGAGGACTCTCTGGGATGACCTGCCGGGCATGCCGGAACCACCTCTCAGACGTGCCAGAACCATGTGGCGGACAGTCCGGAATCACCTGTTGGGCATGCGCAACCACCTCTGAGACGTACCAGAACCACATGCCGTGCAGGCTGGAACCACCTACCGGACAGACCGGAATCACCTTTCGGGCATGCCGGAACCACCTGTCAGATGTGCCAGAAACACGTGCCGGAGACGCCGGAAGCACCTGCCAAGCACGTCGCAACCACCTGCTCAACTCGCCTGAACCACCTGCCGGACACGCCAAAATCACCTGCCCGCTACACCAGCACCACTTCGGGGACAAGCCGGAATCATGTGAGGGGCATGCCGGCACAGCCTCTCAGACTGAACGTCGTGCCAGCCACCACAGAACCACCTGCCGGACAGACCGGAACCACCTGCCGGACACGCCGGAACCACCGGCTCGACCCGCCGGAACGACCGCTGGACATGCGAAATCACCTGCCGGCTACGCCAGAAACACTTGGCGAACACTCCGGAATCACCTGCCGGGCATGCCGGAACCACCTTTCAGATATGCCAGAACCACGTGCCAATGACCCCGGAAGCACCTGCCGAGCACGCCGGAACCACCTGCTCGACTCGCCAGAACCACCTGCCGGACACGCAAAAATCACCTGCCGGCTACGCCACAACCAGTTGGGGAACACTTCGGAATCACCTGCCGGGCTTGCTGGAACCACCTGCCGGTCATGCCAAAATCACCTACCAACTACGCCAGTACCACTTGGCGGACACTGTGGAAACACCTGTCGGGCCGGCCGGAACCACATCTCAGACGTGCCAGAACCATGTGCATGAGATGCTGGAACCACACCCCGAACAGACGGAAAACACCTGCCAGACCCGTGTGAACAACCTGCCGAGCACGCCGGAGCCACCTGCTCGACTCGCCGGAACCACCTACCTGACATGCCCAAATCACCAGCCAGGTATGCCAGAACCACTTGGCGGACACTCCGGAATCATCTGCCGGACATGCCGGAACCAGCTCTCAGACACACCAGAACCACGTGCCGGAGACGCCGGAAGCACCTGCCGAGCATGCCGGAGCCACCTGCTCGACTCGCCAGAAACACCTGCCGGACAGGCCAAAATCACCTGCCGGGTACGCCGGAACCACCTGGCAGACACTCCGAAATCACCTGTCGCACATGCCGGAACCACCTCTCAGACGTGCCGGAAGCACGTGCCGGACACGCCGGAATCACCTACCGGACAGACCGGAACCACCTGCCGAGCACGCCGGAGCCACCTGTTCGACTCGCCTGAACCACCTGCCGGACATGCCAAAGTCACCTGCCGACTATGCCAGAACCACTTGGCGAACACTCCGGAATCACTTGCCGGGCATGCAGGAACCACCTCTCAGACATGCCAGAACCCCGTGCCAATGACCCCGGAAGCACCAGCCGAGCACGCCGGAACCACCTGCTCGACTCGCCAGAACCACCTGCCGATCACGCAAAAATCACCTGCCGGCTACGCCACAACCAGTTGGTGAACACTTTGGAATCACCTGCCAGGCTTGCTGAAACCACCTGCCAGTCATGCCAAAATCACCTGCCAACTACGCCAGAACCGCTTGGCGGACACTGCGGAAACACCTGTCGGGCCGGCTGGAACCACATCTCAGACGTGCCAGAAACGTGTTCATGAGATGCTGGAACCACACCCCGAACAGACGGATACCACCTGCCAGAACCGCCTGAACCAGCTGCTGAGCACGCCGGAACCACCTGCTCGACTCACCGGTACCACCTCCCTGACACGCCAAAATCACCTGCTGGGTATGCCAGAACCACTTGGCGGACACTCCGGAATCATCTGCCGGACATGCCGGAACCAGCTCTCAGACACACCAGAACCAAGTGCCGGAGACGCCGGAAGCACCTGCCGAGCATGCCGGAGCCACCTGCTCGACTCGCCAGAAACACCTGCCGGACACGCCAAAATCACCTGCCGGGTATGCCAGAACCACCTGGCGGACACTCCGGAGTCACCTGCCGCGCATGCCGGAACCACCTCTCAGACGTGCCGGAAGCACGTGCCAGACACGCCGGAAACACCTACCGGACAGACCGGAACCACCTGCCAAGAACGCCGGAGCCACCTGTTCGACTCGCTGGAACCACCTGCCGGACAGGCCAATATCAACTGCTGGCTATGCCAGAACCACCTGGGGGACAGTCCGGGATCCCCTGCCAGCCATGGCGGAACCACCTCTCAGACGTACCAGAACCACCTGCCGGAGAAGCTGGAAACACGTCCTGGACAGACTGGAACCACGTGACGGCCATGCCTGAACCACCTGCCGAGCACGGCGGAACCACCTGCCGGACACGCCAAAATCACCTGCGGGCTACGCCAGAACCACTTGGACGACTCTCCGAAATGACCTGCCAGGCATGTTGGAACCACCTCTCAGACGTGCCAGAAGCACGTGGCGGACAGTCCGGAATCACCTGTTGGGCATACGCAACCACCTCTGACACGTACCAGAACCACGTGCCGTGCACGCCGGAACCACCTACCGGACAGACCGGAATCAACTTTTGGGCATGCCAGAACCACCAGTCAGATGTGCCAGAAACACGTGCCGGAGACGCCGGAAGCACCTGCCGAGCACGTCGCAACCACCTGCTCAACTCGCCTGAACCACCTGCCGGACACGCCAAAATCACCTGCCCGCTACACCAGCACCACTTCGGGGACAAGCCGGAATCACGTGAGGGGCATGCCGGCACAGCCTCTCAGACTGAACCTCGTGCCGGACACCACAGAACCACCTGCCGGACAGACCGGAACCACCTGCCGGACACGCCGGAACCACCGGCTCGACCCGCCGGAACGACCGCTGGACATGCAAAATCACCTGCCGGCTACGCCCGAAACACTTGGCGAACACTCCGGAATCACCTGCCGGGCATGCCGGAACCACCTCTCAGATATGCCAGAACCACGTGCCAATGACCCCGGAAGCACCTGCCGAGCACGCCGGAACCACCTGCTCGACTCGCCAGAACCACCTGCCGGACACGCAAAAATCACCTGCCGGCTACGCCACAACCAGTTGGGGAACACTTCGGAATCACCTGCCGGGCTTGCTGGAACCACCTGCCGGTCATGCCAAAATCACCTACCAACTACGCCAGTACCACTTGGC
The DNA here is from genome assembly GCF_037783145.1 of Equus przewalskii. NCBI lineage: Eukaryota > Metazoa > Chordata > Mammalia > Perissodactyla > Equidae > Equus > Equus przewalskii. The sequence goes on from NW_027227980.1 coordinate 61,516, forward strand.
GGACACTGTGGAAACACCTGTCGGGCCGGCCGGAACCACATCTCAGACGTGCCAGAACCATGTGCATGAGATGCTGGAACCACACCCCGAACAGACGGAAAACACCTGCCAGACCCGTGTGAACAACCTGCCGAGCACGCCGGAGCCACCTGCTCGACTCGCCGGAACCACCTACCTGACATGCCCAAATCACCAGCCGGGTATGCCAGAACCACTTGGCGGACACTCCGGAATCATCTGCCGGACATGCGGGAACCAGCTCTCAGACACACCAGAACCACGTTCCGGAGACGCCGGAAGCACCTGCCGAGCATGCCGGAGCCACCTGCTCGACTCGCCAGAAACATCTGCCGGACACGCCAAAATCACCTGCCGGGTACGCCGGAACCACCTGGCAGACACTCCGAAATCACCTGTCGCACATGTTGGAACCACCTCTCAGACGTGCCGGAAGCACGTGCCGGACACGCCGGAATCACCTACCGTACAGATCGGAACCACCTGCCGAGCACGCCGGAGCCACCTGTTCGACTCGCTGGAACCACCTGCCGGACAGGCCAATATCAACTGCTGGCTATGCCAGAACCACCTGGGGGACGGTCCGGAATCACCTGCCAGCCATGGCGGAACCACCTCTCAGACGTACCAGAACCACCTGCCGGAGAAGCTGGAAACACGTCCTGGACAGTCGGGAACCACCTGCCGGCCAAGCCTGAACCACCTGCCAAGCACAACGGAACAACCTGCCAGACACGCCAAAATCACCTGCGTGTTATGCCAGAACCACTTGGAGGACTCTCTGGGATGACCTGCCGGGCATGCCGGAACCGCCTCTCAGACGTGCCAGAACCATGTGGCGGACAGTCCGGAATCACCTGTTGGGCATGCGCAACCACCTCTGAGACGTACCAGAACCACATGCCGTGCAGGCTGGAACCACCTACCGGACAGACCGGAATCACCTTTCGGGCATGCCGGAACCACCTGTCAGATGTGCCAGAAACACGTGCCGGAGACGCCGGAAGCACCTGCCAAGCACGTTGGAACCACCTGCTCAACTCGCCTGAACCACCTGCCGGACATGCCAAAATCACCTGCCGACTATGCCAGAACCACTTGGCGAACACTCCGGAATCACTTGCCGGGCATGCAGGATCCACCTCTCAGACATGCCAGAACCCCGTGCCAATGACCCCGGAAGTACCAGCCGAGCACGCTGGAACCACCTGCTCGACTCGCCAGAACCACCTGCCGATCACGCAAAAATCACCTGCCGGCTACGCCACAACCAGTTGGTGAACACTTTGGAATCACCTGCCAGGCTTGCTGGAACCACCTGCCAGTCATGCCAAAATCACCTGCCAACTACGCCAGAACCGCTTGGCGGGCACTGCGGAAACACCTGTCGGGCCGGCTGGAACCACATCTCAGACGTGCCAGAAACGTGTTCATGAGATGCTGGAACCACACCCCGAACAGACGGATACCACCTGCCAGAACCGCCTGAACCAGCTGCTGAGCACGCCGGAACCACCTGCTCGACTCACCGGTACCACCTCCCTGACACGCCAAAATCACCTGCGGGGTATGCCATAACCACTTGGCGGACACTCCGGAATCATCTGCCGGACATGCCGGAACCAGCTCTCAGACACACCAGAACCAAGTGCCGGAGACGCCGGAAGCACCTGCAGAGCATGCCGGAGCCACCTGCTCGACTCGCCAGAAACACCTGCCGGACACGCCAAAATCACCTGCCGGGTATGCCAGAACCACCTGGCGGACACTACGGAATCACCTGCCGCGCATGCCGGAACCACCTCTCAGACGTGCCGGAAGCACGTGCCAGACACGCCGGAAACACCTACCGGACAGACCGGAACCACCTGCCAAGAACGCCGGAGCCACCTGTTCGACTCGCTGGAACCACCTGCCGGACAGGCCAATATCAACTGCTGGCTATGCCAGAACCACCTGGGGGACAGTCCGGGATCACCTGCCAGCCATGGCGGAACCACCTCTCAGACGTACCAGAACCACCTGCCGGAGAAGCTGGAAACACGTCCTGGACAGACTGGAACCACGTGACGGCCATGCCTGAACCACCTGCCGAGCACGGCGGAACCACCTGCCGGACACGCCAAAATCACCTGCGGGCTACGCCAGAACCACTTGGACGACTCTCCGAAATGACCTGCCGGGCATGTTGGAACCACCTCTCAGACGTGCCAGAAGCACGTGGCGGACAGTCCGGAATCACCTGTTGGGCATACGCAACCACCTCTGACACGTACCAGAACCACGTGCCGTGCACGCCGGAACCACCTACCGGACAGACCGGAATCAACTTTTGGGCATGCCGGAACCACCAGTCAGATGTGCCAGAAACACGTGCCGGAGACGCCGGAAGCACATGCCGAGAACGTTGCAACAACCTGCTCAACTCGCCTGAACCACCTGCCGGACACTCGAAAATCACCTGCCCGCTACACCAGCACCACTTCGGGGACAAGCCGGAATCACGTGAGGGGCATGCCGGCACAGCCTCTCAGACTGAACGTCGTGCCAGCCACCACAGAACCACCTGCCGGACAGACCGGAACCACCTGCCGGACACGCCGGAACCACCGGCTCGACCCGCCGGAACGACCGCTGGACATGCGAAATCACCTGCCGGCTACGCCAGAAACACTTGGCGAACACTCCGGAATCACCTGCCGGGCATGCCGGAACCACCTTTCAGATATGCCAGAACCACGTGCCAATGACCCCGGAAGCACCTGCCGAGCACGCCGGAACCACCTGCTCGACTCGCCAGAACCACCTGCCGGACACGCAAAAATCACCTGCCGGCTACGCCACAACCAGTTGGGGAACACTTCGGAATCACCTGCCGGGCTTGCTGGAACCACCTGCCGGTCATGCCAAAATCACCTACCAACTACGCCAGTACCACTTGGCGGACACTGTGGAAACACCTGTCGGGCCGGCCGGAACCACATCTCAGACGTGCCAGAACCATGTGCATGAGATGCTGGAACCACACCCCGAACAGACGGAAAACACCTGCCAGACCCGTGTGAACAACCTGCCGAGCACGGCGGAGCCACCTGCTCGACTCGCCGGAACCACCTACCTGACATGCCCAAATCACCAGCCGGGTATGCCAGAACCACTTGGCGGACACTCCGGAATCATCTGCCGGACATGCCGGAACCAGCTCTCAGACACACCAGACCCACGTTCCAGAGACGCCGGAAGCACCTGCCGAGCACGCCGGAGCCACCTGCTCCACTCGCCAGAACCACCGGGCAGACACTCCGAAATCACCTGTCGCGCATGCTGGAACCACCTCTCAGATGTGCCGGAAGCACGTGCCAGACACGCCGGAATCACCTACCGTACAGATGGAACAACCTGCCGAGCACGCCGGAGCCACCTGCTCGACTCGCCGGAACCACCTACCTGACATGCCCAAATCACCATCCAGGTATGCCAGAACCACTTGGCGGACACTCCGGAATCATCTGCCGGACATGCGGGAACCAGCTCTCAGACACACCAGAACCACGTGCCGGAGACGCCGGAAGCACCTGCCGAGCATGCCGGAACCACCTCTCAGACGTGCCGGAAGCACGTGCCGGACACGCCGGAATCACCTACCGGACAGACCGGAACCACCTGCCGAGCACACCGGAGCCACCTGTTCGACTCGCTGGAACCACCTTCCGGACAGGCCAATATCAACTGCTGGCTATGCCAGAACCACCTGGGGGACGGTCCGGAATCACCTGCCAGCCATGGCGGAACCACCTCTCAGACGTACCAGAACCACCTGCCGGAGAAGCTGGAAACACGTCCTGGACAGTCTGGAACCACCTGCCGGCCAAGCCTGAACCACCTGCCAAGCACAACGGAACAACCTGCCAGACACGCCAAAATCACCTGCGTGTTATGCCAGAACCACTTGGAGGACTCTCAGGGATGACCTTCCGGGCATGCCGGAACCACCTCTCAGACGTGCCAGAACCATGTGGTGGACAGTCCGGAATCACCTGTTGGGCATGCGCAACCACCTCTGAGACGTACCAGAACCACATGCCGTGCAGGCTGGAACCACCTACCGGACAGACCGGAATCACCTTTCGGGCATGCCGGAACCACCTGTCAGATGTGCCAGAAACACGTGCCGGAGACGCCGGAAGCACCTGCCTAGCACGTTGGAACCACCTGCTGAACTCGCCTGAACCACCTGCTGGACATGCCAAAATCACCTGCCGACTATGCCAGAACCACTTGGCGAACACTCCGGAGTCACTTGCCGGGCATGCAGGAACCACCTTCAGACGTGCCGGAAGCACGTGCCAGACACGCCGGAAACACCTACCGGACAGACCGGAACCACCAGCCAAGAACGCCGGAGCCACCTGTTCGACTCGCTGGAACCACCTGCCGGACAGGCCAATATCAACTGCTGGCTATGCCAGAACCACCTGGGGGACAGTCCGGGATCACCTGCCAGCCATGGCGGAACCACCTCTCAGACGTACCAGAACCACCTGCCGGAGAAGCTGGAAACACGTCCTGGACAGACTGGAACCACGTGATGGCCATGCCTGAACCACCTGCCGAGCACGGCGGAACCACCTGCCGGACACGCCAAAATCACCTGCGGGCTACGCCAGAACCACTTGGACGACTCTCCGAAATGACCTGCCGGGCATGTTGGAACCACCTCTCAGACGTGCCAGAACCATGTGGCGGACAGTCCGGAATCACCTGTTGGGCATGCGCAACCACCTCTGAGACGTACCAGAACCACATGCCGTGCAGGCTGGAACCACCTACTGGACAGACCGGAATCACCTTTCGGGCATGCCGGAACCACCAGTCAGATGTGCCAGAAACACGTGCCGGAGACGCCGGAAGCACCTGCCAAGCACGTTGGAACCACCTGCTCAACTCGCCTGAACCACCTGCCGGACACGCCAAAATCACCTGCGGGCTACGCCAGAACCACTTGGACGACTCTCCGAAATGACCTGCCGGGCATGTGGGAACCACCTCTCAGACGTGCCAGAAGCACGTGGTGGAGAGTCCGGAATCACCAGTTGGGCATACGCAACCACCTCTGACACGTACCAGAACCACGTGCCGTGCACGCCGGAACCACCTACCGGACAGACCGGAATCAACTTTTGGGCATGCCGGAACCACCAGTCAGATGTGCCAGAAACACGTGCCGGAGACGCCGGAAGCACCTGCCAAGCACGTTGGAACCACCTGCTCAACTCGCCTGAACCACCTGCCGGACATGCCAAAATCACCTGCCGACTATGCCACAACCACTTGGCGAACACTCCGGAATCACTTGCCGGGCATGCAGGAACCACCTGTCAGACATGCCAGAAACCCGTGCCAATGACCCCGGAAGCACCAGCCGAGCACGCCGGAACCACCTGCTCGACTCGCCAGAACCACCTGCCGATCACGCAAAAATCACCTGCCGGCTACGCCACAACCAGTTGGTGAACACTTCGGAATCACCTGCCGGGCTTGCTGGAACCACCTGCCGGTCATGCCAAAATCACCTGCCAACTACGCCAGTACCACTTGGCGGACACTGTGGAAACACCTGTCGGGCCGGCCGGAACCACATCTCAGACGTGCCAGAACCATGTGCATGAGATGCTGGAACCACATCCAGAACAGACGGAAAACACCTGCCAGACCCGTCTGAACAACCTGCCGAGCACGCCGGAGCCACATGCTCGACTCGCCGGAACCACCTACCTGACATGCCAAAATCACCAGACGGGTATGCCAGAACCACTTGGCGGACACTCCGAAATCACCTGTCGCGAATGCCGGAACCACCTCTCAGACGTGCCGGAAGCACGTGCCGGACACGCCGGAATCACCTACCGGACAGACCGGAACCACCTGCCGAGCACGCCGGAGCCACCTGTGCGACTCGCTGGAACCACCTGCCGGACACGCTAATATTAACTGCTGGCCATGCCAGAACCACCTGGGGGACGGTCCGGAATCACCTGCCAGCCATGGCGGAACCACCTCTCAGACGTACCAGAACCACCTGCCGGAGAAGCTGGAAACACGTCCTGGACAGTCTGGAACCACCTGCCGGCAAAGCCTGGACCACCTGCCAAGCACAACGGAACAACCTGCCAGACACGCCAAAATCACCTGCGTGTTATGCCAGAACCACTTGGAGGACTCTCTGGGATGACCTGCCGGGCATGCCGGAACCACCTCTCAGACGTGCCAGAACCATGTGGCGCACAGTCCGGAATCACCTGTTGGGCATGCGCAACCACCTCTGAGACGTACCAGAACCACATGCCGTGCAGGCTGGAACCACCTACCGGACAGACCGGAATCACCTTTCGGGCATGCCGGAACCACCTGTCAGATGTGCCAGAAACACGTGCCGGAGACGCCGGAAGCACCTGCCAAGCACGTTGGAACCACCTGCTCAACTCGCCTGAACCACCTGCCGGACATGCCAAAATCACCTGCCGACTATGCCAGAACCACTTGGCGAACACTCCGGAATCACTTGCCGGGCATGCAGGAACCACCTCTCAGACATGCCAGAACCCCGTGCCAATGACCCCGGAAGCACCAGCCGAGCACGCCGGAACCACCTGCTCGACTCGCCAGAACCACCTGCCGATCACGCAAAAATCACCTGCCGGCTACGCCACAACCAGTTGGTGAACACTTTGGAATCACCTGCCAGGCTTGCTGGAACCACCTGCCAGTCATGCCAAAATCACCTGCCAACTACGCCAGAACCGCTTGGCGGACACTGCGGAAACACCTGTCGGGCCGGCTGGAACCACATCTCAGACATGCCAGAAACGTGTTCATGAGATGCTGGAACCACACCCCGAACAGACGGATACCACCTGCCAGAACCGCCTGAACCAGCTGCTGAGCACGCCGGAACCACCTGCTCGACTCACCGGTACCACCTCCCTGACACGCCAAAATCACCTGCTGGGTATGCCAGAACCACTTGGCGGACACTCCGGAATCATCCGCCGGACATGCCGGAACCAGCTCTCAGACACACCAGAACCAAGTGCCGGAGACGCCTGAAGCACATGCCGAGCATGCCGGAGCCACCTGCTCGACTCGCCAGAAACACCTGCCGGACACGCCAAAATCACCTGCCGGGTATGCCAGAACCACCTGGCGGACACTACGGAATCACCTGCCGCGCATGCCGGAACCACCTCTCAGACGTGCCGGAAGCACGTGCCAGACACGCCGGAAACACCTACCGGACAGACCGGAACCACCTGCCAAGAACGCCGGAGCCACCTGTTCGACTCGCTGGAACCACCTGCCGGACAGGCCAATATCAACTGCTGGCTAGGCCAGAACCACCTGGGGGACAGTCCGGGATCCCCTGCCAGCCATGGCGGAACCACCTCTCAGACGTACCAGAACCACCTGCCGGAGAAGCTGGAAACACGTCCTGGACAGACTGGAACCACGTGACGGCCATGCCTGAACCACCTGCCGAGCACGGCGGAACCACCTGCCGGACACGCCAAAATCACCTGCGGGCTACGCCAGAACCACTTGGACGACTCTCCGAAATGACCTGCCGGGCATGTTGGAACCACCTCTCAGACGTGCCAGAAGCACGTGGCGGACAGTCCGGAATCACCTGTTGGGCATACGCAACCACCTCTGACACGTACCAGAACCACGTGCCGTGCACGCCGGAACCACCTACCGGACAGACCGGAATCAACTTTTGGGCATGCCGGAACCACCAGTCAGATGTGCCAGAAACACGTGTCGGAGACGCCAGAAGCACCTGCCGAGCACGTCGCAACCACCTGCTCAACTCGCCTGAACCACCTGCCGGACACGCCAAAATCACCTGCCCGCTACACCAGCACCACTTCGGGGACAAGCCGGAATCAAGTGAGGGGCATGCCGGCACAGCCTCTCAGACTGAACCTCGTGCCGGACACCGCAGAACCACCTGCCGGACAGACCGGAACCACCTGCCGGACACACCGGAACCACCGGCTCGACCCGCCGGAACGACCGCTGGACATGCAAAATCACCTGCCGGCTACGCTGGAAACACTTGGCGAACACCCCGGAATCACCTGCCGGGCATGCCGGAACCACCTCTCAGATATGCCAGAACCACGTGCCAATGACCCCGGAAGCACCTGCCGAGCACGCCGGAACCACCTGCTCGACTCGCCAGAACCACCTGCCGGACACGCAGAAATCACCTGCCGGCTACGCCACAACCAGTTGGGGAACACTTCGGAATCACCTGCCGGGCTTGCTGGAACCACCTGCCGGTCATGCCAAAATCACCTGCCAACTACGCCAGTACCACTTGGCGGACACTGTGGAAACACCTGTCGGGCCGGCCGGAACCACATCTCAGACGTGCCAGAACCATGAGCATGAGATGCTGGAACCACACCGCGAACAGACGGAAAACACCTTCCAGACCCTTCTGAACAACCTGCCGAGCACGCCGGAGCTACCTGCTCGACTCACCGGAACCACCTACCTGACATGCCAAAACCACCAGCCGGGTATACCAGAACCACTTGGCGGACACTCCGAAATCACGTGTCGCGCATGCCGGAACCACCTCTCAGACGTGCCGGAAGCACGTGCCGGACACGCCGGAATCACCTACCGGAAAGACCGGAATCACCTGCCGAGCATGCCGGAGCCACCTGTGCGACTCACCGGAACCACCTACCTGACATGCCAAAATCACCAGCCGGGTATGCCAGAACCACTTGGCGGACACTCCGGAATCATCTGCCGGACATGCCGGAACCAGCTCTAAAACACACCAGAACCACGTGCCGGAGACGCCGGAAGCACCTGCCGAGCATGCCAGAGCCACCTGCTCGACTCGCCAGAAACACCTGCCGGACACGCCACAATCACCTGCCGGGTACGCCAGAACCACCTGGCGGACACTCCGAAATCACCTGTCGCGCATGCCGGAACCACCTCTCAGACGTGCCGGAAGCACGTGCCGGACACGCCGGAATCGCCTACCGGACAGACCGGAACCACCTGCCGAGCACGCCGGAGCCACCTGTGTGACTCGCTGGAACCACCTGCCGGACAGGCCAATATCAACTGCTGGCTATGCCAGAACCACCTGGGGGACGGTCCGGGATCACCTGCCAGCCATGGCGGAACCACCTCTCAGACGTACCAGAACCACCTGCCGGAGAAGCTGGAAACACGTCCTGGACAGACTGGAACCACGTGACGGCCATGCCTGAACCACCTGCCCAGCACGGCGGAACCACCTGCCGGACACGCCAAAATCACCTGCGGGCTACGCCAGAACCACTTGGACGACTCTCCGAAATGACCTGCCGGGCATGTTGGAACCCCCTCTCAGACGTGCCAGAAGCACGTGGCGGACTGTCCGGAATCACCTGTTGGGCATACGCAACCACCTCTGACACGTACCAGAACCACGTGCCGTGCACGCCGGAACCACCTACCGGACAGACCGGAATCAACTTTTGGGCATGCCGGAACCACCAGTCAGATGTGCCAGAAACACGTGCCGGAGACGCCGGAAGCACCTGCCGAGCACGTCGCAACCACCTGCTCAACTCGCCTGAACCACCTGCCGGACACGCCAAAATCACCTGCCCGCTACACCAGCACCACTTCGGGGACAAGCCAGAATCACGTGAGGGGCATGCCGGCACAGCCTCTCAGACTGAACCTCGTGCCGGACACCACAGAACCACCTGCCGGACAGACCGGAACCACCTGCCGGACACGCCGGAACCACCAGCTCGACCCGCCGGAACTACCGCTGGACATGCAAAATCACCTGCCGGCTACGCAAGAAACACTTCGCGAACACTCCGGAATCACCTGCCGGGCATGCCGGATCCACCTCTCTGATATGCCAGAACCACGTGCCAATGACCCCGGAAGCACCTGCCGAGAACCCCGGAACCACATGCTCGACTCGCCAGAACCACCTGCCGGACACGCAAAAATCACCTGCCGGCTACGCCACAACCAGTTGGGGAACAGTTCGGAATCACCTGCCGGGCTTGCTGGAACCACCTGCCGGTCATGCCAAAATCACCTACCAAGTACGCCAGTACCACTTGGCGGACACTGTGGAAACACCTGTCGGGCCGGCCGGAACCACATCTCAGACGTGCCAGAACCATGAGCATGAGATGCTGGAACCACACCCCGAATAGACGGAAAACACCTGCCAGACCCGTCTGAACAACCTGCCGAGCACGCCGGAGCCACCTGCTCGACTCGCCGGAACCACCTACCTGACATGCCCAAATCACCAGCCGGGTATGCCAGAACCACTTGGCGGACACTCCGGAATCATCTGCCAGACATGCCGGAACCAGCTCTCAGACACACCAGAACCACGTGCCGGAGACACCGGAAGCACCTGCCGAGCATGCCGGAGCCACCTGCTCGACTCGCCAGAAACATCTGCCGGACACGCCAAAATCACCTGCCGGGTACGCCGGAACCACCTGGCGGACACTCCGAAATCACCTGTCGCACATGTCGGAACCACCTCTCTGACGTGCCGGAAGCACGTGCCGGACACGCCGGAATCACCTACCGGACTGACCGGAACCACCTGCCGAGCACGCCGGAGCCACCTGTTCGACTCGCTGGAACCACCTGCCGGACTGGCCAATATCAACTGCTGGCTATGCCAGAACCACCTGGGGGATGATCCGGAATCACCTGCCAGCCATGGCGGAACCACCTCTCAGACGTACCAGAACCACCTGCCGGAGAAGCTGGAAACACGTCCTGGACAGTCGGGAACCACCTGCCGGCCAAGCCTGAACCACCTGCCAAGCACAACGGAACAACCTGCCAGACACGCCAAAATCACCTGCGTGTTATGCCAGAACCACTTGGAGGACTCTCTGGGATGACCTGCCGGGCATGCCGGAACCGCCTCTCAGACGTGCCAGAACCATGTGGCGGACAGTCCGGAATCACCTGTTGGGCATGCGCAACCACCTCTGAGACGTACCAGAACCACATGCCGTGCAGGCTGGAACCACCTACCGGACAGACCGGAATCACCTTTCGGGCATGCCGGAACCACCTGTCAGATGTGCCAGAAACACGTGCCGGAGACGCCGGAAGCACCTGCCAAGCACGTTGGAACCACCTGCTCGACTCGCCAGAACCACCTGCCGATCACGCAAAAATCACCTGCCGGCTACGCCACAACCAGTTGGTGAACACTTTGGAATCACCTGCCAGGCTTGCTGGAACCACCTGCCAGTCATGCCAAAATCACCTGCCAACTACGCCAGAACCGCTTGGCGGGCACTGCGGAAACACCTGTCGGGCCGGCTGGAACCACATCTCAGACGTGCCAGAAACGTGTTCATGAGATGCTGGAACCACACCCCGAACAGACGGATACCACCTGCCAGAACCGCCTGAACCAGCTGCTGAGCACGCCGGAACCACCTGCTCGACTCACCGGTACCACCTCCCTGACACGCCAAAATCACCTGCGGGGTATGCCATAACCACTTGGCGGACACTCCGGAATCATCTGCCGGACATGCCGGAACCAGCTCTCAGACACACCAGAACCAAGTGCCGGAGACGCCGGAAGCACCTGCAGAGCATGCCGGAGCCACCTGCTCGACTCGCCAGAAACACCTGCCGGACACGCCAAAATCACC
>NW_027227981.1:0-14394 GCF_037783145.1 Equus przewalskii
TTTTAATTGTGAGTCCTTCTAGTTGGGGCATGTGGGACACGGAGTCAACATGGCCTAATGAGCGGTGTGACGTCCATGCCCACAATCAGAACCCTGGGCCACAAAGCGGACGGCAGGAACTTAACCCCACGGCCATGGGTCCAGCTCCCACGTTTGAGGCTTGTTTGGGAAAGCAGAGACTCCAGAGACATTGGAGGCGGCACCTGAAGGGGGAGGCTGACAAGACAGGAGTCAGGCCATCAGGGTCTCTGGGAGTGGCCCATGGAGCCGAGAAGGGCCGGCCCAACACCCTCCCTCAGGTATCCCCCCCTACAGCATCGTCTGCCCCAAGTCCTGGAACACTCTTCTGCCAAGCCCCCTCCCACGACACACCCCCGGTCCAGGGCCCCTCAGCCAGCCCGGCACACATCCTCCACGATTCAGCTTCTAGGTAGGGCAGCCAGGCCCTGCTTCCCAGCCAAAGGAGACTGTAGGCCAGGCCACTCCTTTCAGCACCAATCTCCACCCTGTCTTAGTCCCCTTCTCAGGAAGAAACCACTATGGGCAGGTCAGGGCCACATCGATGTGCCCTTGAAGGTGTCCATCCAGATAAAGCTTTGAGTTGCATCACCAACAACACTTGACCTTGTGTGAGCAAAGGAGACCTTTAGGAAGCAGAGCAGGGGCTGCTGGAGCTGCGGGCTGGGGAGAGCCTCGGTCAGGGCCTTTAGCCCTGGGCAGAGCCCAAGAAACACCCCTCAGCCTCCTCCACCAGCAACGCCCTGTCCCTCTGCTGCCACCACCCACCTTGGGGTCCCTCACATTCAGTATGTGCAAGGGAGGGGACTCTGCTTCCTGCTAAACAGTCCAAAGGAAGGGAAGTGGCAAGCCCTCCCCTCCTTCCAAGTCAGCTTATGCGGGGTCCACTTCCTCCGAGGCTGTGGGGCAGGCCATGGGCGGCAATCTCTCTCTTCTCTGACACAGGATGGAGCCCCCCAGTCAGAGACCATAGGTCATCACAGAGAGGAAACAGGGCCTTCCCTGGAGGGAGGGAGAGGAGCTCCCCTGGACAGGGAACAAGCAAGGCTGGAGAGAAGGGGGACCACGCAGAAGGGCTGCCATGGGCTGGGGCAGTGCCACAGCGGTGTCACTACACACACACACACAATTTTTACCCTCTGAGGTAATGGAAGTGTTGCCTATCTTTATTACAGAAATGAGTCCCAGTATTGATGTATCCTAAAGTATCACATTGTACTCCACAAGCTTAGACAATGTTATGTGTCTATTAAATCTCAATTGAGCTGGAACAATTTCTCAGAGAGGAGGAAAAGACCACTTACAGAATGACAGAAGATATTTGCAAGTCACATTTCTGCTAAGGGGTGAACATCTAGAATGTGAGAAACTCATACAACCCAAAACCCGAAGAAATAAATTTACCTCACTGAAAAATGGGCAAAGCAACTTGAACAGAGGTTTCTCCAAAGAAGACAGGTCAGTGGCCAAAGTCTAGGAAAAGATGTTGAACATCCATCACCCACCATAAACAAGTGCAAATCAAAAGGAGATGTCACGTCACACCTGTTACCACGGCTCTCATCACACACTCACACAAAAGATAGTGTTGGCGAGCCTGTGAAGACATTGGAACCCTGGTGTATCCTGTCGTGCTAAAGGTAACATTGTGCAGCTGCTATAGGAAACTCTATGGAGATTCCCCAAAAGGATTCAACCTGGAAATCACATACACTCCACTAATTCCATTCTTAGGTATATATCCTCCAAATTCCAAACCGGAACCTGAAGGGACACAGGCACTCCCTTGTCTTGGCAGTGTCATTCACAAGAGCCAAGCTGTAGAAATGACCTAAGTGTCTGTCCATGGATGAAGGGGTACAGAAACTGGGGCACAGACTTACAAGGTGTAGCCGCCCCTGACGTAGGAAGCGTTAATAATCACTGGAAAAGGCTTGCCAACAAACTGTGACCCGGAGGTGAGAAGGCCAGTTAGACAATGACAGGTAAGACCTCCAGGGGGAGGCAACGCAAGCCAGGCACCGGTCGCCCGGGGCTACAGACGGAGACACAATATCAGGTGCAGGAGGGGCCGTTGCCTAGGAGGCCTTGCATGCTCCGAGATAAAATATAGGAGCACAGCAATAACATGATAATATCAAAACAGAGGCCGAGGGAGGGCTCCTTGAGAAATCACTAAGAATTCTTGGCATTCGCTAATTACATTGTTCAGAACACCTGTGTATGTTTAACAGATGTAAGCTATGTATACATTGAAACACTGGTTATAATAAACTCAGAGTGGCCATCAGCCCTCTCCGCATCTATCCTGATGTGTACATTGGATTGCAACACCGACACAAGGCAATATTATTTTGCCTTTGTAAAGAAGGAAATTCTGCCATAGGACACGATGTGGATGAATCCAGATGAGATTATGTTAACAGAAGAAGACAGTGACAGAGGGATAAAGAATGCATGGTTCCACTCCTAAGGGCTATCTAAAACAATCAAACTCACAGAGGCAGAGACTATGACGGTGCTTGTCAGGAAGTGGTGGAGGAGAAAACGGTGAGCCGCGTTTCCACGGCTCATACAGTACACAAAGTGTATTGAGGGAATCCTTTCATGACACGAACAACAGAACATTTTATAAAGCAGAAAGCTGCCTAACACTGTTGCCCTGCCCTGGTCTTGCCCACCACTCTCCTCATATTTGTAGAATCAACATATTTATACTTGAATCCAAATTTACAGAGTTATTCTAAAGACAGGATCACCCTAACTGGGCAGTCACTTTGCACTGAACATGAATAATTCTCCCTGCCCTTTCAGATGTTTGAGGGGATGATTTCAATGGCTGCCTAGTGTTCCTTATCATGTCTCGTACATAACTAGCTGTTTCCATTGTCCCTGTCATCATCTTCCTCCAGCAAACATCTCTGGATGGTGTCTGGAAGTGGAGTTCAATTGATCGCAGCTCCAGACAGCTTCCAAATCTAGAATGCTTCACGGAGCTTCTGGAGCACTTTCACTTTCTCCTTTGCACTTCGGGTGGCAGGCATTGACACCAAAACTCATCTCCCCTTCTACACTGGGAGCTCCTTCCAGGGCAAGATGCCTCTCCGTCACTTCTGCCACCAACTCTTGGCACAGTGCCTGACATATGGGAAAACCTCAACAAAGATTCAAAACTCACAACAAATCTAAACAGGTGACTCATTGTTGCAGAGAACTTCAAACTGTCCATCAAAATCCATCCACCACTTCTTGGGGCATGGTGCTGCATGCCGTGGTCCAGCCTCCGTGGTGGCCAATGACCACTTCTTTGCCGAGGGAAGAGAAAAGGAACTGACTGGTTCCGCTCTGGACCCGGCTGATAACATCCTCCTGCGTGAATTTCCTTCTGTTCTTTCCAATCATGCTGATGGATGCAGATGAGGATCATGTCCTAGGGAGGGAGAAGGCACACGATGGAAGAACGATGGGTTCCTGAAGGCCATGTGAAAGACTGTGGTCCCTCCAGTCGGAACACCCACCCTGCACTGGTATCTGGGAAAATAGATAGTGCTATGCTCCTGTAATTTGGGCTGAGTTTCGATAACTCATCACATGCCACCAAAAGTCTCAGTCACAGGACTAACTTTAGTCGTGATCCACCTAGCACATTCCAAATGATGGAAGTCTATTTGGCTCTAAGGACAGAGCCGGTCAGTGGTGGGATGGATCTTCATTCCACACCTGTGCCCCGAGCACGCAATAGTGCTGCTGCTGAAAAGACCCAACAAGCTCGTGCCCCACAGATAAAGATCTGGAAGGGTAGCTGGACAAAACCACGAAATGAAAACCACAGGAATGAAAGGAGCAGACGCCACCAGGAAAACAAGCCCATGCTGCTATGGAGCGCCGGGTCCAGACGGAGAGGGGCCTGGAACGGCTGCCACGAGGTGACGTTCATATTTGCAGCAGCATGACAAGGAGCCAGCCCTGCCTCAATCCAGGGCTCCGTAGCCTGTAGGAACGCCCAGCAGTGCAGACTCTTGGAGGCACAAGTGAGGTTGGCCAGAGAGGAGGTTAGAGAGCAGGGCAGTGTGGCTAGAAGGAGCTTGGCAGGAGAGTCAGGGAGGGAGGAGAGGGGAGGGCAAGACCAGGGCCAGGGGCAGGGCAACGGCGTTAGGCAGCTATCGTTATTGCTGTGTGACAACCTTTCCCCATCTTTACTGGCTTAACCAACGAACGTTGATTATGTCACAGTGGCACTGGACCAGGAATCCAGCAGCGCTCAGCTGGGAGCCTCTGCCAGATGCTCTCAGGGAGTCGGGCTGTGCTCTGAACTGAGGCAGGATCTGCTTCCCTCCCCCTCTGAGCGCACTCTGGGTCCTGGAGGGACCCCTTGCGACTGGAGGCCTGAGTGCCCCTCTGTCGGTGGGTCTCCTTCAGGGCCAGGCCTCAGCAGCCTCTCTCGAGCACAACCCAGAACACACAGGCCTGTTCCCCAGAGTGAGGGATCAGAGAGAGAGAGAGAACAGCTGAGAGTGAGCAGGAGGAGAGCCCTGGACTGTTTGGGACCCAGTCTCAGAACTGGCTTCGCATCACTCTGCCCTGTTCCACGGAGTAGAAGGGAATCACGAACTTCAGGCCACACTCAAGGGGAGTGGATTCCAGCAGCATGTGTAGACCGAGCAGAGGGGATCACAGGAGGCCACTGACGGAGAAGGAGAACACCTCACAGGCTCAATGCCCTGGACAGAATCACAGTCTAGTTCAAGGTGGAGCCAGGTGTGAACCCAGCTCTGCATCCTCAAGGATGGGGCCCTGGCTGCTCCCAGGCTTCCTCAGGGGGCTCTGAAAAGGTGGTGCTGCTCTAACTGCAGTCAGACATGGAGAGGGCAGGGGGCTGAGACTGAGAAGTCGGCAGCCTGGTCGTGCACTTGGCAAGTTTCTTCCTGAGGATGAGCCCAGGGCAGGCGAACACTTGAGTGTTCCCCATCCATGTCACGCCTAGGGTGGAGGGAGCAGGGGCCACCTTTGCTGAGCTCATGCTTATGCACTTCTGAACTCAATCCCACACTGGAGAATTGGGAAACTGAGGCCCATAGACAGGTAAGCACTGGCCCATGGCACATGACAGACAAGAGTCCAAGCAGAAGGAAGTATTCTGATATTCTAGGGCATGACTCGAACCCTTCCAATAGGCTTTGCGGTGGACAACAGAAACCGTCAGTTCTTGGGAAGCTCTTGCCCATCCCTTCCTCTGTGGAGGCTGTTTCCTCCTGGGCATCCAGGACGTGAGCAGTGACACACACGTACACACAGAGACCTTAGACGGAAGGGCGGACTATGGGGTGGGCTCAGAAGAGAGGCAGACACAGGGGAGGTGAGGAGAGGAAGAAAAAAGCCGTTAGAGGCATTCCCTACATGGGACACTGCTCCTCCAATTTCACAGGTATTTTCCCACTCGGGCCTGAGGACATCTCCAAGAACTATGGGCTAGGATAATCCCCCCCATGCAGACTGGAGGCAGAAAGGCCCCGGCGAGGCACCATGGCTTCTCCAGGATGAGGAACAGGGAAGAAGGAGCACTTGTGTCTGCGTCTGTCTCAAAGCTGGGACCCTGGCTGCACCCAGACCTTCTCGGAGGCCTGTGGAGACAGGTGTTTTGGGGATCCTGGGGACACATATGATACTGCATGGAAAAGGGGGTGAACAGTGCCCCGCCCAGAGGACTGCTTGCATGGGTGGTATCCGAGGAGGGGCCTCAGATCACCGTGGTTTCCAGGCAATGATGTAACCTCTTTCACAACAATGCCCACAGTGCAGGGGCCTCCTGTAAAGAGGCACCCAGATCCTCACACTCAGCTCACTTGGCTGGAGACAGCTGCTACGGAAAGATGTTTTCCTGCTGTATCCTGCCTCACAGCGTCTATGGTCCCCAGACGACCCGGAGCCAAAACCTTTTTACTCGTTTTAAAGGGTGGCTCACCTCTCATACACCACACCTATGGCCGTTTGCCAGGAGGTCATCAAAGGTAACACGAGGGTGCCTACATCGGGCTATCCAGCTCAGGCCACTTCTGTGAGCCCCCACTGAACGAACCCCACCCTCTCCCTTCCGTGGGGGGGATCCTGACTTGGCGGGAACTGCTGGGTGTACAGCTGATCACCTGGTGCTGCTGCCATCTTCACATCCCAGGACAGGGCTGGCACCATGGAAAGGGGATTCCCAAGTTGCCTCTTAACTGGGCCAAGTTTCCTTCAATTCTTTTTCTGATGGGAGTAACCTTCGTTTATAGCATTACGTAGTTTCAGGCGTTCATCATTATATTGCGATTTCTGTGTAGATGACATCGTGTTCACCACATAATGACTAATGACAATCCATCACCACACCCATGTGCCTAATCATCCCTTTCACCCTCTTCCCTCCCCACTTCCTCTCTGGAACCCCCAATCCAATGCCTATCTCCTGTGATTCTTTGCTGCCGTCATCCCTGATTTATGAGAGTTGTCACAAGGTTATTGGACTTTCTCCCTCTGAATTAGTTCACTTAGCATAATAATCTTGGAGACGTGGTATTATGGAAGACATGCCTTGTGAAGTGCAGCAGTGTGCTTCCCTCTACTCAACACTTCCGAAAGCCAAGGGACTCGCCTGTGTGGGCCACAAGGATGCCTCTGTTGAGGCGTGGTTGCCGTTGCCACAGGTGACCAGGGAGGCAACGCTGTGCCCTGGGCCGACTGGTTGTTGGACTCAACTGCCTGTGGCTGTGATGGTCCTTTCAGTCACTTTATCGGCATGGGGCACCCCAGCACAGTTGCCTGCCAGGTCTACTGGCTCATTCCTGTTGCAGATTTTCTGCTGAGTGATTTGGCGCCCATCGTGGCTGGCTCCTAGTCTCAGGTGCAGGGGCTGGCTGCAGGCTTCAGGCCTGCAAGGCTGTTGTCAGAATTCTCAGGGTTGCAGCTGTTTGGGGCTGGCCCCAGGCATGGAAGCACGCAATATTTTCAGGCTTTGGAAGGTGGGGCCTATGCCCTATGTGGCTGTTGTAGAAGCTGCTTATTGCAGTAATGCTCCCCCACCCAGCTCAGATCCCACAATCCATCAGGAAAGGCTGCACACCTTAAGGGAGCTCCCAACTGGCCCTGAAGCATCACGGCTCGAAGATGGCTTCGTTCCTCTCCAGAGAGGAACTCTGCCTCTTCCAGCTCAGTCAGCACCGTCCCGTTTGGTGAGGGTGCTTTCATCCAGCTTTCAGTTCTTTATGAGCCGTAATTGTGCCAAGAGCAGCTGTAAATTCATTGCATCCATGGGTGGAGAGGAGTTCAGCGTCCACCAAGAACAACATCTTGACAGCTTCCTGGGCAAATGTTAAGGCAAGGCCCTCAGGCTGTCACCTGATTACCTCCTTGATGGAGATCTGTGCAGATGGTGGGGGCCGTGTGTCGGGAGTGGAGAGAGTCACCGAGTGTCAGAGCCCCCAAAGTGACTCAGCCAG
Source organism: Equus przewalskii (assembly GCF_037783145.1). NCBI lineage: Eukaryota > Metazoa > Chordata > Mammalia > Perissodactyla > Equidae > Equus > Equus przewalskii. The sequence continues at coordinate 7,494 of NW_027227981.1, forward strand.
TGCTCTGAGGCTTCCTGCCTGACTGCCGGGCACTGTCTTTACAGATCGCTCCTGAGGAAGTCGGAAAGGACAAGACAGATCCGTCCTTCCTTTCCGTGATTCTACAGGAAGGGATGATGCGGCACCCGGCCGACACAAGCCAGCGCTGGGCCTGGGTGAGTGCAGGTGCTCAGGACACCCAGCACCCAGGGCCCCAGGACTCCAAAGACAACCATAGGTCCTACAAGGCCCTGGTACCACTCCTGCTCCAGAAGGAATCGGTCTCCCCATCTCTGCCCCCAACCTGCCCGCACTGCCCAGCTCCTGTCTTGGCCACATTCAAAGTCACTGTCACCGTAACTCTACGAATCCCAGCAAAGAGACTTTTCTCCCATTTCACCTCATGTTTGGTCAAGGGGATCGTTGCATTTTTCTGTACATTTTCCTCTTTCACCCCATCCCCAAGTGTCCATGATGACCTCACAATCCTTCCACACTTTCTTCACGTCTCACACTGCCTCATAATGGATAAGGATGCTTTTCCCCAAAAGGATGTGGGGCTCATTGGGACATGTGTGTTGCTCTTTTGCCCTCCTGAGGAACATGTGCCCATGGCCCCTCCAGATCAGGGGCCGGGGCCTCACTGAGATGCACCACATTTTGGATGGCAGACCGTGGACGAGACTGATTCAGCCCTTCACTGCTGTGGGACCTCCTGTTGTCCTTTCATCAGTGCTGCACTGGACGTCCTGCCTGTCCTCCTGTCCCAATCCATCCCCCCGCAGGGAAAGCCCCCGTCTTCTCCTCTCTGCAATGGGCTCTTGTGTCAGAAACCCCAGGGCTGATGCTCTTAACACACACAGGTGCTGTCAATTCTCCGGTAACACCTTGATCTGCTACTGATACTGATACTAACACGTTCGTTCATTCCCCCATCTGATTCTACCTGTAAGACCAGAAGTTTTTCCTACTCTGGGAACTCCTGTCCCACCCCTTGCCAGAAGTCACTGGGGGCTTGAGGCATTGCTCTGACCGCCAGCCCCAACCCTCCTGGTGCCCACAGTGCTGCCTCCTAAGCTGCGCCTCTCCTCTGTACCACCCCAGGCTCTCGACGCATCCACAGTGGTCAAGAGTCCGTTTCCCAGGGTGTGGATGGTTCACGACACTGCGCTCAATAGTCTCGTGGATCACCTTGTGCCCGCTTTCCTGCTGGGCGACACCACTTTTATCCACAGCTTCCTGTTGACGTACATAGCTGTGGCCTCCACACAACAAGTGCTGGATGAGTTCTTTAACAGGTGAGTGCCCTTCTCCTCCAGGACTCTGGGGCTCCAGCTATCTGCACGCCGGGAGTCTTGGGGAGGTCTGCGCACCTCTCTGAGCCTCAGTTTGCTCCTTTGAATACTGGCGAGAAGACGGGAACCACCGCCAAGGGCTATTGTAGGGACTCAATGAGCTCCTGCCTGGACGGCCCTTTCGAGAAGCTGAGCCCTATGAAAGGTCAGCTGGATCGGCCCTCCAGGGCTCCATTCTAGACAGGAGTCAGACAGTCACATAAGACTCCTCAGGCAGCTGCCGTCCAGTACAGTCAATGTGATGCCCTCCTGTCTCCTCTAGTTACAGATTCATCCTCTCTTGTAGAGTGGACGACGCGCCCACCCGCCTATGGAAAAAGTGAGTGGGCACTGGATCAAGTGGGAGGGCCTCTCCTCTCCACACTGTAAGGGGAGTGTAGGGCCTATGATCGAGCGGCTGGCAGGACCCCCTATCCCAACGTCTTCTGATTCCTCCGGGACGGCAGAGTTCTGAGGGCTTCTCAAATTAGAGAAGAAAACAGTCCAGGAGAGCTCTGCAGGGGGCTGTGGGTGCTGTGGGAGACCAAGGCAGAGTGGAGTAAGCCACTACAGCACCCAGATGCACCCCTCCCCATCCCAGTCCCACCTCCACTCCCCATCGTGGGACACAGAACAGGAGGTGTCTGAGCATCCTGCTCACTCATCTGGAAGAACCTCCACGGTGGGGGCTCCTCTGCTGCCCAGTGGCCCACTCAGTGCTCAGGGACCAAATGACACCCTCCGTGTCAGCCACTAGCAGGAGGGGAAGGTCACCCACGTGGGGCACCTGGTGAATCAGGCAGCACACAGGCACAGGACCTAAAGTCTGAGGTATGTGGAGGGCACTGGAAAGCACAGGCAGGAGACAAAGACCGTTGTTCCTGGATCAGTCAGATATTCACTGCACCCTACTGTGTGCCAGTGCCTGGAAGAACAGGGCAGACTGCACCACGCCCTTCCGTCCTGGACTGGCATTCCAGTGGGATGTGCCAGTTGACACTCGAGGACTGTGTCAGGCTTCCCTGAGGAAAAGGAGGGGCCATCACTCCAGGGACCGAGTGCTCTCACTTCCCAAGGTGTTTTCCCAGCCTCTCCTTGGAGACGTGGCCTGTTCTGCCAAGCTGGCCGGGTAGCAGGCGAACGGAAAGTGGGACTGGCCCCTGGACAGGCAGGAGCAGGAGGCACAGGAGCCCAGACCCCCACGAGGTACCCTGGGAGGGCAGTATGGAAGGAGAGGCCGGTTCTCTGACTCCGCTGCCCACCTGTCTCTCCTCAGGGCCTTGGCCTTCATTCTTGGCACGTGGATGGAATCCTATCCCCAGGACTTTTGCCAGCCCCCAGACTTTCCCAGCTTGAGGAGAGTATTGGCCTTCCTTGCGTTCAGCATGCCAGGCTCGCAGGTGGAGCATCAAGCTCGCCTTCTGCTTTCACAGTCGCTGCACTCTGAGCCCAGCAAGGCAGAGAGTCAGGGTGAGCAGGACTTGGGCTGTGTGACACGGGCGTGTGTGGAGGCAATGTGGCCGGGCCACTCAGCACAGAGCCTTCAGAGGCTGGGGTTAGGCTGAGAGCCATGAGCTGGAGCAGATCACAATTCCCACGGACTCCAGGCATGGCACAGCTTCTGGAGGGCGGTTCATGTACTGAGTCTCCCTGATTGGTGAGACATTTCCCTTGCTTGGGAGGAACATGGAAAGACAGTCACGTTTGGTTTCTCTGTGTGTTTTTGTACGTGTGTGTGTGTGTGTGTATGTGAGGCATCGTTACTTTGGGTTTTTCTTTATTTTTTTTCACCATTCCCTTTTTTTAATTCTTGGTTGCGTTGACAGTACTTTATAAACTTCCTCAAAGTTCAGGTGTTCGGTGTTATATATTTCAATTTCTGTGTAGATTACAGCAGGTCCCCCACCCAAAGACTAATTGCAATCCATCACCACACACATGTGCCTAGTCATGGGGATGTGATTTTCTCCTCTTGGATCTGCAGCACCTGCTCCTGAGAAAGATCCCAAGCCAGCTGAATATCGACCCCCTGCTCCAACTCTAGTGCCCACCGCACCTCAGAGCCACACACCGATGTCCAGCAGTGGAGGCGCCTCGAGCCTCAGCCCGGATTGCACTTCAAGCGATGGAAAGACCGTTAACGTCCTCCCAGCGACGAGCCTCAGCACCTGGAATGCCGCACCACGGCCGATTTCTGCCCCTCCCCATTTACCACCTGTTCAATAAAGTTATTTTTGTCTTGCACATACTTAACGCTTTCCTTTAATATCTCTTGAGATGTTCACTTCAACAGGATGTCATTCCTTTATCCTTTCAAAATGTCCATTTCGAATGACGTCACCAAGATGGTGGAGTCAGTAGTCTTCTCTGTCTCTCTCCCTTCGAATCTACAACTAATCGGACATTCATCGGTTAACAAAGGACATCCATATAACATCTCGGGATGCCTGAGAGTCCCGTGCTGCTATGCATCGGAAGGCGGATGGACTTCCCCCCAGGAGGAGGTGGAGATAGGTGAAATCTCTCCGACCCCCAACCCCCGACCACCGGACAGCCTAGTACCTGCAAGTGGCTTTCTTCCAGCGGACGCACCCATAGCATCTCCATGCACCAAGGGCAGGAGTGTGTGCACACCAGCGTAGCGACGGTGGAAACAGGTGACTACAGCCCTACCTAAGCCCCTTGCGATTACACCTAAGCACAGGGGCAAACCCCAGGGTCTCGCACCAGCGGCAGGGAAAGCCTCTACTCACCATTAGCAGAGAGGCCCCGCCCATCATTCAAACCGCCCGGAAGGTCCTGAAGAGGAGGATGCCAGGCAGTGCAGCAGCCAGCCAGCTGCCACTGGACTCACGGACTCCAGCTGTCTCCCAGACAGGGCATAGGCTCCCAGAGATCCTGTGGGAAAAGATTGGGTTTGGGTGGAGTTCCAGAGGCCCGGCTCCGTGGCCCAGGGGGGATCTCCAGGCTCCTGCACTGGCGGCAGGGAAAGCCTCTACTCACCATTAGTGGAGAGGCACCGCCCAGCATTCAGAACGCTGGGAGGGTCCCAGAAAGGAGAATCCCGGGCAGGGAAGCAGCCAGCCAGCCAGCCACCACTGGACTCACGGACTCCGGCTGTCCCCCAGACAGGGCATGGGCTCCCAGAGATCCTGTAGAAGAGGACTGGGGATGGGTGGAGTTCCAGTGGCTCAGCTTCATGGCCCAGGGGGAGACTCTACAGTCCCACAGCAGCCTCAGGAAAAGCCTCTGCACAGCACTAGTACAGAGGCCCCACCCAGCAATCACAAGGCTGGAAGGCCCTAGGGCAAAAGTAGCATAGCTAGGTGAGCTAACCACAGACTGCAGAAGATACCCATAGCTCTGCTGTGACCTATAGTGGACAAGTGAGATTTTGTGGGCTCCGACAGTGACAGAGCTGCGAAGATAGGTGATCCTGCTCCCGACCTCTTGGAAAGCCCTTAACACTGCTGCAGACCCTAAGCAGGGAGCACATCTAGGTGGTCTCCAACAGTAGGCACTAGCAGCCTGAAGCCCTCTTGTGATTGCCCCCACACCTGATGAGGGACCCCACAGGACCACTGTGACTACAAGGAGGGGCGCAGGTCCAGTTAGCAACAGCTGACAGGGTTCCTGGTCGGTGCAGTCTAAACAGCTGCTCCCCTACACACACCAGTAGAAACAAGTGGAAGCAGTAACTAAACTCTATCTCTATGTGGAGGCACAAATCTATGCCATCAAGCAGTAAGAAAAAATATATTAAATCTCCAGAACAGAAGGAAAATGACAGAAAACAATCACAAAGACAATGAAATCTATAACCTAAATCGCGATGACTTCAAAACAGCCATTATTCAAAAACTCAACGAGTTAAAAGAGAATACAGATAGACAAGTCAACGAGTTCAGGAGCTATGTCACAAAAGAGCTTGATGCTATAAAGAAGAACCAATCAGAAATACTGGAGATGAAGAACGCAATGGAGGAGATTAAGAAAAATGTGGACTCTCTGAACCGTAGGGTTGATAATATGGAGGACAGAATTAGCAATTTGGAGGAGAGGAATACAGAAATGCTGCAGACAGAGGAGGAGAGAGAACTAGGACTAAAAAGAAATGAAGAAACCCTCCAAGAATTATCCAACTCAATCAGGAGATGCAACATAAGGATTATAGGTATACCAGAGGGAGAAGAAAAGGAGAAGCGGGCAGAAAGCCCACTCAAAGAAATAATGGCTGAGAACTTTCCAAACCTTGGGAGAGAGATGGAACTTCGTGTGACAGAAGCCAACAGATCTCCAAACTTTATCAATGTAAGAAGACCAACCCCAAGGCATATAGTAGTGAAGCTAGCAAAAGTCAACGACAAAGAGAAAATACTAAGGGCAGCCAGGTAGAAGAAAATAACCTACAAAAGAAAACGCATGAGGCTATCAGCAGATTTCTCAGCAGCTACCTTCCAGGCTAGAAGAGAGCGGACTGATATATTCAAAACTCTGAAGGATAAAAACCTGCAGCCAAGAATACTCTACCCAGTGAAAATATCTTTCAAATACGATGGAGAAATAAAATCTTTCCCAGATAAACAAAAGTTAAGGGAATTCATTGTCCCAAGACCTCCTCTTCAAGAAATGCTCAGGAAGACCCTCATACCCGAAAAATCAAAAAAAGGAAAGGGGTTAAAAAACCAAGAGCAAAGGAGATAAGTAGAAGGACAATAACAAAAAGTGGCAGCTCTCCATCAGAACAGGTTAGCAAATGTTAAATAAAACAGCAAAGATAAAAGGAAGGGAAACACCAAGAATAAATATAATCCTGTCGTTTTAACCACAAACTCACAACACAAGACGGAAGAGGAAAAAAAATCTGACGACAACAACCTAGAAAGGGAAGAGAAAAGGGATGGGATGTTTTAATTCAAGGAAATAAGAGGCTATCAGAAAATGGACTATCTCATCTATGAGATGTTTTAGACAAGCCACCTGGTAACCACTAAACAAATAACAAGAATAAAGACACAAATTACAAATAAGAAGAAAGCCAATGCAGAAATTTACATACCTGAATGAGTAATCTAAAACTCATGGGACGAGAAACAAACAAAATGCAAGAGAACAGGAAAACAAGTGATAAAATGGCAGCGATAGGCCCTCCCATTTCAATAATCACTCTAAATGTAAATGGATTGAACTCTCCAATCAAAAGACACAGAGTGGCAGGATGGATCAAAGAACAAGACCCAACAATATCCTGCCTCCAGGAAACACACCTCAGCCCCAAAGACAAACACAGACTCAGAGTGAAGGGATGGAAGACGATACTCCAAGCTAAGAATGAACAAAAGAAAGCAGGTGTCGCTAGATCAGACAAAGTAGAATTCAAAGCAAAACAGATAAAGAAAGACAAAGACGGGCAGTATATGATCATAAAAGGGACACTACACCAAGATGACATAACACATAAATATATATGCATCCAACACAGGAGCACGAGTTTGTAAAGCAACTCCTAACAAAACTAAAAGGAGACATCAACAACAATACAACAATAGTAGGGGACCTCAACACCCCATTAAGATCAATGGATAGAT